>NW_017307316.1:419987-437620 GCF_000935625.1 Nanorana parkeri
GGACTCAATTATCTTCATCAGAGCTGAGAAACAAATGACAGAAATTATAATAACAATCTAGTAAGGAAGACACATTTACAATGTCTTAGTTTATAGTGATGAACATAAGCTATATACTACATGGTACGTAATAATTATATAAGATTATCACATCAAATAAACAAAAATATAAGAATGTTACTGGTATTATTTTCACAAAATGTTGTAATTTGACAATCATAAAAGTAATATAATGTAGTAGTAATAAAATGTAATAGGACAAAAACATTTATATATTTGCTAAAAATCATCATTTTAGTGTTGTTATTATTATTATTATTGATGATGATGATAATAATAATACTAATAATAATATTAATAATGTTAATACTAGAAATATGAATAAGTGCAGCTCTGTATTAGAAATGATCATCAATAGCACATGTATAATAAAAAAAAATGTAGTAGGACAATAATGATAATAATGATACAATTCTAGAAATATGAATAATCACAAATATTACTTAGAATTAATATAGTAATTTAACCTAACGTATTAATATAATCATATCAGATACAAAAATAATAAAAAATAAATAGATAATGAAATACAAAATGATAAATAAATCAAATAAATAATACATACAAAATAAACAGCAAAGATGGGACCCAGGGGCCACGTGAGTCACACTACTGCTTGTAGACCCGCTTTTTTTTTTTCACCCACATATACCGTATGTGGACGAGTCACAGCTATTACTTTTTTTTTTGCTAAGACTGCTCTGCTTTTCCCACTTCTCTCTGGGGGAGGGGAAAAGCAGAGCAGTCCCATGAAAAGAAGGAAAGTGTGTACATGTGCAAAAATGTATCTGCGATACACATGCCATTGGTGCTGAAAAAGGATCTGCCTTCCATTGAACTGAATCATGCAATCATGCAGAATAACCAATAAAGCTAATTTGTCTGAAGTGGAACTGCATCGGTTGTTTAACATGCTGAACTAATAGTGTTTCCTCGTGTGCAGGAGCAGAGCGGAGAGAAAACGAACAATGGCATCCACTATAGGCTCCAGCTACTCTACAGCAATGGTAAGAGTGTCACCAGCAACCAGACATGACCAACTACCCCGGCCTGACCTGTCACTCGACCACATGTGTCAGGCCCGGCTCCCAGGAGAGCATAGTCACACATGGGCCTTGGCTGCCGATAACAGAACATTGTTGGTTTTATTCACTAATCCGGAGCAAACCAATCAATAAAAAGCTTTATTTTAAATTCTATTTCTTTCAACCTGATGCGGGCAAGACAAGAATGCGGGCAAGACCTGATGCGGGCAAGACAAGAATGCGGGCAAGACCTGATGCGGGCAAGACAGAAGCTTCACTGGCAGAAGAGATATACAGGGACATAGTTATAGATAGGGATGGGCTTAAAGGAGAACTATGGGGTCAGTGCTTTTCCCCATGGTTCTCCTTAGGGTAACGGGAGGACACAAACTAGCGTCCCCCCGTTACCCTAAGCTCAGTATACCGCGAGCTACAGCTCGCCGGTATACTGAGACGCCGCTGCCGGAGCGGATCCCGACATCGATGTCGAGATCCGCCCAGCTACGTGAGTGACAGCTGGCTCCGCCTATCTAGAGGCAGAGCCAGCTGTACCCGCCCCCTCCCCCGTCCGTTCCGCCAGTCAGCGCTGTCGGATCGGAGCGGGGAGGGGGGAATCCAGCCCCTCCCCTGTCACGGCAGAGAGCCGTGACAGGATCGAGAAGTGAGCGAACGCCGGTATGTGCTCGCTCACCTCCCGATCTACTGAGCCCACCTGTGACAGTCTCATTGTCACAGGTCGGCTAGAACTATGAGGTGAGTGGAAATCACTCATCTCATAGTTCTCCTTTAAGGTTGGGTCTAACTCATGGCACAGCCTGTTCACAGTTGCATGCTTGAGTGAATAAACTGGCCTGGGTTTGGTCAGTTCACCCATTCTAGCCTCTGGCTGATGCAGCCGGAAGTCATTCACTTAGAGGCGGTATGACTACCCGGCTTTCCACTGGCTTGCTTCATATTCACAAGAAACCGGCGGGGATCCCGGCTAGCGTCATTCACCAAATACTGGCCATGAGAATATATGATCGATGACATCACCTATTGTTTCCTGCTGGTTTGTAGTCATTCACCAGCTGACCAAGGCCTGTCATTCGCGATGGGAGTAGTGAGGAGGCAGCATCGCCATTGCGGTGGGACGTTGTGTCATCGGGGCGTATTTTGTGATTCTTCTTGGATCTCCATTGCTGAACAATGTGAATGATGTTGGATTCACATAGAGAGACATTGCTGATTTCTTTTATTTAATACAGGAATTTTTAAATGGTGTCTTTGTTTCACTTTACTACATTGTTTAAGTGAGGGTCTGATATCTAGGGGGCCCTCTTTTTCTAAATCTTAGAGATATCTCCTTTGCACACCATACCAAATTACCACCAGAATTCTGCGGGTGCTGGAACAACTGGTGGATGGGGCCACAGCCTACAGCTTAGAGGATGTGTTGTCCGCACACTTTTTTCCTAAAGGGGCTGCCCCCCCCCCTGCGGACCTCCCACATCCACCAGGCCGGGGATATGAGGATATGTTGTCCCCATTAGCACAGGGACAAGGTGCCTTGGGGGGAGGCAAGAGGGGTGAGGAGGCATGCTCGCTGTCCTCCCTACCCTAGCAGCCAGCCTGGGTAAGGGTCTGATATGGATTTTATGGGGGAATCTAAGCTGTTTTTGTTCTAAAAGGAGCAGTACACATTTTTTTAAACCATATTTACATAGTTACATAGTTCCATAAAGACACGTTAGTTCCATAAAACCTGTCCCACTCAGTTCAACCTGTTTTCAAGGCTATAGTTTTTTTTTCTTCACTTTTGTAGGAGTACATTGTATTCATGTATAACTTCACATGCAGGTTTTTTTTTTTTTTTTTAAGCATGTAGTATTTATTGAGTTTTCAAAGCCGATACATATGAAAAGACGTCACAGTAACTTGGTATAGGCATAGAATAGTGAAGATCAGGTGTTATACATGTTTACAGACTAATGTGAGTCAACAACGAATATAAAACTATGACATCATCAATAGTCGTTATAGTCACCATTTAACCAACCATAAACGGATTGGAGGTTCACAAAGAGAGAGAAGAAGACAAACACACAGACAAACATATATTGCGTCATCGTTGGGTTCGAAAGGGCCTATTGGAGTGCACCAGCTAAAGGTGGAACAATATTGAATATGGGACAAACCGGGTGTCAGGGGTCAAGGGGTTTCGGGTAGTGGAGTAAAAAATAAAGCAAAAGAAAAGAGAAAGGTCAAGCAGCGCAACAGCGCAGTACCCATCAGGAGGGTATCGATAGCAGTGGGGCTATAAGACGTCTAAAGCCCCCAAGGAGCCGTCTAATTTGGCCATATCATACCATTTGGAGGATCGGAAGGGCAGCATAATGTCCCTAAGTTGATCTAGGGATAGTGTTGTTGTGAGGAAACACATGCAGGTTTAAGGCATCACCCAACCATGGTATTAAAAGAATTTCAATGTTGCCCTTTAAGCTGCATTGAAAGACGCGCTCGCAGCTGAATGATGCTTTTTTTTTTTTGCCTTGGTAAAATTGACCTTGAAAAATGCCAGAAAAAGATAACAAAATCTGACTCCCATAGTTCGGGATTTGCGGATTTCAGGCATGCTTTGGCACATCTCCAGCAAACCGAACGTCGCTTGCTTTGCTCATCATTATTTATAAAGCCGTAAATGTGACAGTTACCAAACATTCACTGCAGGTGAATTGAAAACAAAAAATTAACCTGCAGCAAATGTTTGGTGAATGTCACATGCACTGCTTTATAATTATGCCTAAAAGAGTCTATTGTGAAATGAAAGCTTACCTGCTAGCAATTTGTTTGTACAAGTCTTTAGTTCCACTTTAATGGCCCTTACCACCGTTGTCCTTTCTGGACGCTGGCCAAGTACCTGGACAGAGCCGGCAGCTCCTTGGCTCCCGGCTCTGTCAGTTCGAACATTTTCCAACCACCTTCTTTGATCCTTTGATCAGCTGATCGAGGGATGCCAGCTGAAAGGGTTGCCGACAGCGGCACCCACTGGGCAAATTCTGTCCAAAATTCACATAGTGTATGTCCAACTTTAGTCACTGCAATGGGGCTTCATAAATCTTCTCTATGAGGTGCAACTAGACTGATTGTCATGTGTTCTTTGTTCAGGAATCAGGACGGAACAAGATATTTATGTGCGGCTTATCGACTCCATGTCCAAACAGGTGAGTCCGTCTCAGAGTACTCCATAATAATTGGAGTAGAGTCAAATCTGTCTGTCTTCTGACTTGCTGACCCATGTCTTGGTTTCAGGCCATCATCTATGAAGGTCAGGACAAGAACCCGGAGATGTGTCGAGTCCTTCTCACTCATGAGATCATGTGCAGGTGAGAGAGTCAGTTCATGTCTACCATTGTTGTTGTGCACTAGTCACCCTTGGCTTGTTCGCACTTTAGTGTACGGACAAGCTCCTTTTGCACCCAAGATGAAAAGACCAAAGTGTGCCCCCCTTCCCCATCACTGTGTGTGTGTGTTGCATTTTCTTATATTTGCAGTAGGATCAGGGGACAGGGTGGTAGTTGGTTGGCAGAGAATTTGCTTTCTAGCCAGAGGCAGCAGGAGACAAATAGAGGAGGCAAGCATACCTCTTGTGCCACCCTCCAGGCCAACTGGCAGCCATTGATGCGCAGTGGCCCAAGCTTCTAAAAATCCATAGTTCCAGATCAGGTGCTCAGTCCACTTAGGCTGACCATAGACAGCTCTATATTATCAAGAAAATATTCATGATGTGGAACATTGCCTGCAGTCACCGGGTTGTTTCTGTATCAGGCAAGTCTGCTACTGAGCCTGTGAGCTGAGCAGTGAGCTACATCAGCAACAAAAGTTGCAGTTCCTGCCCTTTTTGCACCTTCCTCCTGCTAAAGCGCCTAAGGCGGTTGCCTCTCCTGCTAGCCCTTGGCCTGGCTCTGAGCTACGTATCTGTGGTGTCCTGTACAGTAAGTTCAGCTCCAGTTTTTCAGTAGGAAATCTTCATCCCGCTGTCAGATGTCTTCTTCATGTAAAATCAAAGACAGCAACATGGAGATGAGTATTTACTTTGATAATTTGTTCCTCATTTCATTATTTCATCCCTTTCTATTTCCAGCTTGCAGGTTGTTGATATATTGAGGTTGTTGAGTTATGACCACGATTAGAGATGTGCAAATGTAAACTCTGCTCTACTGGCAGTTCACTGATCCACGCTCAAGCTATATGGTACCTGACAGGGTTTCAAAACCTTACTCCATGAAAGCGATGGTTTCCGTATATCACATTGATGTTGTGCTAAAAACCAGCACTTCTTTGTTGTAACAAAAAGATTGCCCCCATTGTACCTAATAAATAAGCAACATTTTACATTTATAACATTTGCAGTTGATTCATTTTGACTTTCTAAACAGACTTGAAAAGTCTGAAAGTTGCTCTTAAGCAGTATTTTATTCTCTATACCATAGGTAACCAGCCTTCTGTCTTTCCTTCCTTCCATTCTTCCTTCCCTTCTTTGTTTGCTTCCTTACCTTCCTTGCTCCTTTTCTCCATCTCTCCTCCTTCCTCCCTTATTTTTTCTTTTCTTTCTTTCTTTCTTTCTTTCTTTCTTTCTTTCTTTCTTTCTTTCTTTCTTTCTTTCTTTCTTTCTTTCTTTCTTTCTTTCCCCCTTCCTCTTTCCTTTCCTCTTTCCTTTCCTCTTTCCTTCCCACCTTCCTTTCCTCTTCTTTTTCCCTTCCTTCATTCCTTCCCTCTCCAGTTTACTTTCCTTTCTCTCTTTTTATTCTGTTCCTCCTTTCTTTACCTGCCTACCTTCCCTTCTTCATTTGCTTCCTTCCTCCCTTGTTCTTTCCTTTCCTCAGTTTCTTCTCCTTCCTTTTCTTTATTCCCTTCTATGTTTGTATCATGCCTGCCCTTCCTCCCTTCTTTTTTCTTTCTTTCTTTCGCTCTTTCTTTCTTCCTTCTTTGTTCCTTTCCCACTTTCCTTTCTTCTTCTTTTTCCCCTCCTCCCCTCTTCTTTTTCCCCTCCTCCCCTCTTCTTTTCCCCCACCTTTCCTCTTCTTTTCCCCCTCCTTCCTTCCTTTCCTCTCCAGTTTCCTTTCCTTCCTTTTTGTTCTGTTCCTCTTTTCTTTCCTTCCTTCATTCCTTTCTTCCTTCCCTTCATTATTTGCTTATATTACCTTCCTCCCTAGTTATTTGCTTTCCTCCTTTTCTTCTCCTTCCTTCTTTTATTTCTTCCCTTCTTCGTTTGTATCATTCCCGTCCTTTCTTTCTTTCTTTCTTTCTTTCTTTCTTTCTTTCTTTCTTCCTTTTTCACCTCCTTCCTTCTTCTTGTTCACCTCCTTCCTTTCTTTGCTCTCCAGTTTCCTTTCCTTCCTCTCTTTGTGTTCTGTTCCTCCTTTCTTTCCTTTCTTCATTCCTTCCATCCCTTCCTTCCTACCTCGTTCTTTCCTTTCCTCATTTTCTTCTCCTTCCTTCTTTTCTTTCTTCCCTTCTTTGTTTGGTTCCTTCGCAGCCTTCTTCCCTTATTTTCTCCTTCATCCTTTCCCTTCCTTCCTTGCCTTCCTTTCTTCTTTGTTCCTTTTCTCTTATGTCTTTCCTCTCCCACTTCTCTTTTCTTTTTCCTTTCCTTTCTTATTTCTCTGTTTTCCTTTCCTTCCTCTCTTTTTGTCCAGTCCCTTCCTTCCATCCTTCCTTTTCTTCCTCCCCACCCTCCACTCCTGCCTTCATTCTTCCCTTCCCCCCTATTCCTCCTTGCCTTCCTCTCAGAGTTGGTACTGGTACACATTGTTTGTAGCTAGGATGTTGTGATTCAATTATCTAGCTCTTGTATATCTGGCATGCTGAGAGTTTAGAAGATTTATGTCTTCTGAGGTTTGTGGTCAGCTATTGCGGCACTCCTATCGGGACCTGGGTGGAGGTCTTGGATTAGCTAATACTGAACAATACATAAAGAATTTATGAAGAAGTCCAAAAATCTGGGGAAACACAAACTAGACATTGTTTTCTGCAAGGAAATCATAACCAGGATGGGGGTGGGAGGGCGTCAGTTACTGATGATTCAGCATTTGTTTTGGAAAGTAAAAAAAAGTATGAATTTGAAACCATTTGTAAGCATCTTGTTTTTCTTTGGGTGATGGACACATGCACCCCCTCTGCTTATTTAGGGTGGTTTAACCCCTTCGGTGATAAAGTGTAGAAATGTACATCTCCTTGAATAACTTTTTGGCGCTAGGACAAATGCCGTGCTAATAATTGCAGGCTGAGAGACTATTGCAAAGAATAGATTTCAGAACATTCAACTTTTGTGCATCCCTGCTTTAATGTATGATTCTGTTTTTATATTGTGGCATTGCGTGGCAATACCACGGTGTTAGGTGGCCTCAAAGTCACCCAGGGTTCTCAGCCAGATGGGCTGAGTGGCTCCAGGAAGAAATTACTTGTACCAGGAGAGAATTGCCTTTTCAGTACTTTCCAGGTTTTCTGGATCATAGTTGGGATCCTGGAGCCAGGAGATTTCTTAGAGCTCTGGGTGGGAGGAAATCTCCATTCCTGGGTCCATGGGTTAGTAGCAGCCAGCACCTAATTGTGCACCTGTGTACAACCCTCATGAAGAGGGTGCTGGGATGTGTTCAGGGCCTCACCTGTGAGTCAGGAGAACTCCACCCAGGAGTCAGAGTGGAGGCCAGTGCAGCAGGGAGCTGGTGGAGCGACAGAGTTAGGTCCCAGCTGCAACCGCTGCAACCCTGGTAGTTCTTGTGTAAATGCCAAGTATCGGCACTGGTATCTGAACATCCCCTAAAATTAAGTATAACCTACGTGGGTAGATTGTACAGTATAGGGCTTGATTTAGAAATGTTATGAATGAGAGGAAACTTTATTCAACACCTTTGTCATGATCTATCTCCTTTAACACTAATGTAAAGTACAGGCAGAAAATGACCTGCCTATTTGAGGAGATGGAACATCAAATAATTATTGGGTTGGAGGACAACATAACATCACATGAAGGTTGGGTTGCAAGAGATGCAACATCATATGAATTTTGGATTGGTGGAGGACATAACAGCTCATGGATTCTGGGTTTAGGAGAAAGAACTTGACGTATATACTGGGTTGGAGGAGAATAGAACATTAGATGGATTTTGGGTTGGAGGAAAACATAACATCTCATCAATGTTGGATTGGAGGAGATAGAACATCACATGGATGTTGGTTTGAAAGGAAAACTGAAAATTGCATGAATGTTAGGTTGGAAGGAGGACAGAGCATCACATGGGTTAGAGGAGGGCAGAACATTACGTGGATGTTGGGTTGCAAGAGAACAGAACATTACATGAATGTTATGACAGAAGGATGATGGAACTTCACATCGATGTTGGAGGAGATGGAACATCACATGTTTGGGTTTTAGGAGAACAGAACATCGCATACATATTGGGTTGGAGGAAATGGGACATCATATGGAAGTTGGGTTTTAGGAGAACAGAACATGCCTTGGCTATTGAGCTGGAAGAAATGAAACGGTGATAGAACATTACATGGATGTCTGGTTGAAAGTGGATAGGCCTTCACATGGATCTTGGAGTAAAAGGCAGAAGGACATCATTTGGATTGTAGGCTGAGAGGGAACTGGACATCAAATAAAGATTGGAGTTGGAGGGAACAGCAGATCACATAGATATTGAGGTAAGAGGGGAAAGCACATCACATGAATGTTGGGGTCAAACTAGATAGGACATTGCATTAATTTTAGGTCAGAAGTAGATAGTACATCATAAGGATGTTGAGTTGAGAGGGATGAAGCATTGCATTAATCCTGGGGTGCACAGAGATAGAGCATTACCATCAGTGGCGGACCTAGGGAACAAAGGGCCCTGGTGCAAGATTTTTTTTCCGGCCCCCTGCACCCCCCCCTAAAAAAACCACACAAACCCCACAACCCACATCCCCTGTAGCGACCACAAAAAAACAAAAAGTTCTAAAAATAGCATTTTTTTCTGTATAAAGTACTGCTGAGATTTGTAGTCCTCTATAGAGGGTCCCATTGTGCATTGCTGCAATGCAGAATGGGACCTGCTATATAGCACTACAAATACCAGCTGTACTTTATACAGCATGTCCATTAGTTGGGCTACAAAAAATAATTATTTTATTTAATAACTTACCTTCACCTCCCTGGCTGTTTTCTGATGGGGGAGGCTGCAGAAAAACGTGTGTGTGTGTGTGTGTCAGACAGCGTGCCCGTGTACTCAGGCGGCTGTTTGCTGGGTCCTCATGGCCGAGGCCCAGGGCTGCCCCATGAAGTGCCTGCCGGCTTTTTTATTCTCGGCTCCCTCCTCAGTATCCGGCAGCCAGCGGGCCCCCTCATCTCTGCACCGGGAGTGTCAGATCATCAGACACTCCTGGCACAGAGATCCAATGCTATCCGGCGGCCAGACACCGGCGGGGCCCCCCCCCGTCTCTTCCCAAAGGCTGTGTTAGATTGGATACTGGGCCCCCCTTTAGGCTCAGGCCCCGGGGCGGCCGCACCGGCGGTAGGTCTGCCCCTGATTACCATAGGTCTGGTTTAATTAGCAGGACATGAAGAGTAAAGGACACATTGTTTTACTTAGGATTAAAAATACACCAGGAGCATATTACTTTGTAAGCTTCCCTTCAGTTTATTAGCCTAACCCATACCAGCAGCCCAGCCCTTCTTCCTTGTATCGGGCCCTAGAAGGAAAGCACAGATGGGACTTCAGTCCATGTGAGGACACAGTATGAAGCTGTAATCGATTCCCTGTTTTCTTGTTTGAGGTCCCTGAAATGATATCTCCTGAGTGGTTGAGGTGCTCTCCAGCTTGGAAACCGTTTCTAACATATCCATTTGTTTGTCCCAAAGGCTGGGCATCAGGGGAGCTGGTTTAGTGTAATTTACAGATAGGATTTTGGGTAATGAGGCATGGATGAGCTGAGAGGCTCAGAGGTGATGTCTGCACCAACTGAGCACAGAGGATTATTGACTGGAACTATAAAGTTCTGAAGTTATAAAGAACAAAAATAAATGCAAACATGCTAATCCTTTCCAGACAGTGGCTCCAGGAATTATTCCTTCTACAGTGATGCGAGGTCATGGAATGGCCATTGAAGGTTACAGGAACCTCCTTGTCATCACAATTCACTTCACCGGCAGGAGGGCCAGACCTGCCATTGCTGGTGTCCTTCTGAAAATGCTAGTTGTCTGACTATAACTGCCTTTAAGACTGGGTTCGTAACATGAGCGTTTGACGCACGTTTTCGGGCCGCACGTTTATACCGCGATTTGCGGTCAACGAAACATGCGACAAACGAGCGTTTTACAAAATCTATCAGAATGTATCCTAATGGATACGCGCGGAAAAACGCTCCAAAAGAAGCTCCTGTACTAGTTCGGGCGTTGGGTGTATTTCAGCGCGTTGTGAAGTGCTGAAATACGCCCAGGTGGGAACCATGCCCATAGGAATTAATGGGATTTCACTGCTTGAGCGTTTTACAACGCTTCGATCAGCGCTGTAAAACGCCCAGGTGTGAACCAGCACTAAATCAGAACTGGGTTTTTTGTTGTTGTTGTGTGTTCTGCCCACTACAACCCTTCAGTACATTCTAGATCTGAACTCACATGAAAAGGTTGAATGATGATGGCTTGTTGCTGCCTAATTGTGGGTTGAATGAAGGCCATCATCATTATTCAAACTATCCCGACAAATACTGTTGAGATCCTCCCTGCTGGCTGATTGACAGTTGGCACTTCCCCGGTCTGCTCCTCCAGTCCGCGCTGGAGAAATAGAGAGGGGAGAGATGGAATTCCTCCTGGGAACCGCGAATGACAGCCACCGCTCTCTGCAGGGAGAGGATCAGGAAGTCAGCAATCAGCGGCATGTGTTCGCTGACTTCCCAATCAATGGAGCCAACCTGTGACAGCTTCTTTGTCACAGGTCGGCTTGAATTATGGGGATGTGTTTTTCAGTCACCCCATGATCATCCTTTAATGTCCCCGCTGTGCCCAGATTGTGGACATAATTTACAAAACAAGCAGGAAAAGAGCTTTAAAAATATTCCATCCCTGACCTTTCTAGCTGCTTGTGCCGTGAAATACTTCATTCTCAAAGATCTTCAAAGACTCTGAAGGTGGTTCCTAACAGTTTAGATACAGCTGCTGTTTACATTGGAGGCCGGGTAGGCAGCCTTAATTCTGCTGTAATAGAAAGTGCTGGGAAAATTTCTGTGCCCCTGCTGGGAAAATTTGAAGTCAAGTTTCTCCACAACGCCTATAGCTAGAAAGGTGAATGAAGGCTTTGTTTAAAGTTCTTGCTTTAAACTGTTTGTTCAGAGTGGGTCAATACTTTAGTGTGTGTAGTCGCTTTAATAGCAAGTTATCATTTGTGCCTCTAGAAACATTCCTGCCCTTACTGTAAAGAAGGCTTTCCATATGATGAGTTTAAAGAGTGCTGCCTTGTCATTTGCAATGACCTAAAAGTGAACAACTTTGCACCACGTTTACTCTATGGACAATTTATGTATTTATTATTTATTTCTAAGAACAGAGGATGTGTCCTGATCAATTGCACCAGATAATCTCTCAATGTAGTGTATTTTCTTTCATTCAGTCGGTGCTGTGACAAGAAGAGCTGTGGGAATCGCAATGAGACGCCCTCAGACCCGGTCATCATAGACAGGTGAGACACGCTATGCTGTACATAGATGTCCTGACATGTTTTTATAACATACAGTATGGGTGGAGGACAATGTATGTAGTGCCTCCCCCCAGCAGTGCTCTGTAATGAGGGGAGCAAGTAACATGCAGCTTATTTGATTGATAAAGAGCATGGTAGGTGGACATGGGAGGAGCAATACACATTTACTAAAAAAAAGTCCTCAGTACTCTGCTCTGTGGGCCAGTGAAGAAACTGAATCTCCAGCTTGGCAGAGAAACACTAAAATCCTTTACATGTTATCACTGCAATGACTTCCTTTATTCAGGATCTGTACAGATCATTGCCTTCTTCTTTTCTGGAGGTATTGAGATTCCCTACATAGCAGTACAGAGTATTTCAGGAGAGTAGAGTTAGAGGAAGTAGAAGAGTCCTCCAGCACTGCAGAATATTTCTGGAGAGGAGTGTTAGAGGAAGAAGCAGTGTCCTTCAGCAGTGCATAGTATTTCAGAAGAGGAGAGTGAGACAGAGGAAGGAGCAGAGTCCTTCAACAGGGCAACATATTTCAGGAGAGTAGAGTAAAGGTGCCCATACACTGCTCGATTCTCGTACGAGAATCGGGCGAAATCCCGCGATCGTACGAGAATCGAGCAGTGTGAACTAAGACGTGCGACCATTTCTACTGTACGGTCGCACGTCTTTTGTCGAGCCAACATGTTCGAAAACCCGCCGAGAATCGAACAAAAGTCTTGCGATGGTCGTAAGGTGTATGGGCACCTTTAGAGGAAGTAGAAGAGTCCTCCAGATGCACAGAGCATTTCAGGAGTGGAGAGTCAGAGGAAGGAGAAGATTCCTCCTGCACTGCAGAATATTTCCCGAGAGGAGAGTTAGATAGAAGTGTCCTCCAGCTCCACAGAGTATTTCAGGAGAGGAAAGTTAGAGGAATGAACAGAGTCCTCCAGCAGTACAGAGTATTTCAGAAGAGTGTGATAGAAAAAGGAGAAGATTTCTTCAGCAGTGCAGAGTATTTCCGGAAAGAAGAGTTGAATAGAAGGAGAGTCCTCCAGTAGTATAAATTATTTCAGGAGAGAAGAGTTAGATAGAGGAAGGAACACAGTACTCCCCCGGTACAGTGTATTTTAGAAAAGGAGAGTGTGATAGAGGAAAGAGAAGAGTCATCCAGCAGTGCAGAGCATTTCCGGAAAGAAGAGTAGGACAGAAGAAGAAGCGAAGTCCTCCAGTAGTATTAAGTATTTCAGGAGAGAAGAGTTAGATAGAGGAAGCAGAAGAGTCCTCCAGTAGTATAAAGTATTTCAGGAGAGCAGACTTAAATAGAGGATGGAGTGAAGTCCTCCAGCAATGCAGTGTATTTCAAGAGAGATGAGTTAAAAAGTGGATGAAGCCGAGTGCTCCAGCAGGCCTGTGTGTCTGTGGAGTGAACATCGGCTATGCCTTGTAACATTATAACATGTATATTGCTTTTTGTTATGACGCAGTCTTCAGCCCTGACCTCCTCTGCCTTATTCTCTTCAGCGAGTGATAAGGTGGCAGCCATTGTGTCTTCAGCCTTTATTCCTCTCCCCTCTCAGTCAAGCTGTTTCGTTATCTGGGTTCTGATCTGCGAGTCTCCTCAGATCTATTCCTTGGTCAGACCTCTTTATTGATCCGTGTGGCCTCTCAGCCCGGTCTTTTCAGTCAGTATCCACAGATAAGAGGCACATGAGTGACAGTTGGTGGGACAGTGATGGCCGCCTCTTGTGGAAACAATGAGCAGCTCAGTTCTTTGTCCCATCCTGGTAATTTCATGTATCAGCTCCCTTCACAGGGGAATCATCCTGTGTCACCGGAGATGTGATGCAAGACGGCACGGAGCAGATGAATTGGATGACATTATTCCTGTGTCTTAAAACCCAAGAACAAAACTGTCATATATTGCAGCTTACCAGTCCTTAGATGTGGCAGATGCATTAGTTTTCTTGGAGTTTTTTCCCCCTTTATTTTCACCTGGTAATCCTACCAGTAACACACTTCCTGTCCTAGGGTGAGCGTGTTCACTCACTGTACTGTATGGACTACAGAAACCTCCACCTCTCTTTATCTGTGTCTCATAGATGGGTGAGGTTCTGTAGTCCTCGGAGAGACCTGGGAACGTATCATGTAACTGATAAGAATGTAGCAGAGAGCACAGGGAGTTATCGGCTGACAAGATTTCTATCTGATAACTATTTTTTTCAGCTATTAAACAAATATAATAAAACCCTTTAATGGTATATTAAAGCTTTGTTAACACTATGCAATATGGGATTCCTATGGCAAGAAAAAACATTGTACGGAGCAATACAAAGTAACATTGTTTATAAACATTTATCAGAGGGAGATAGAGAGATACAAAGTAGCATTGTTTATAAACATTGATCAGAGGGAGATAGAGAGATACAAAGTAGCATTGTTTATAAACATTGATCAGAGGGAGATAGAGAGATACAAAGTAGCATTGTTTATAAACATTGATCAGAGGGAGATAGAGAGATACAAAGTAGCATTGTTTATAAACATTGATCAGAGGGAGATAGAGAGATACAAAGTAGCATTGTTTATAAACATTGATCAGAGGGAGATAGAGAGATACAAAGTAGCATTGTTTATAAACATTGATCAGAGGGAGATAGAGAGATACAAAGTAGCATTGTTTATAAACATTGATCAGAGGGAGATAGAGAGATACAAAGTAGCATTGTTTATAAACATTGATCAGAGGGAGATAGAGAGATACAAAGTAGCATTGTTTATAAACATTGATCAGAGGGAGATAGAGAGATACAAAGTAGCATTGTTTATAAACATTGATCAGAGGGAGATAGAGAGATACAAAGTAGCATTGTTTATAAACATTGATCAGAGGGAGATAGAGAGATACAAAGTAGCATTGTTTATAAACATTGATCAGAGGGAGATAGAGAGATACAAAGTAGCATTGTTTATAAACATTGATCAGAGGGAGATAGAGAGATACAAAGTAGCATTGTTTATAAACATTGATCAGAGGGAGATAGAGAGATACAAAGTAGCATTGTTTATAAACATTGATCAGAGGGAGATAGAGAGATACAAAGTAGCATTGTTTATAAACATTGATCAGAGGGAGATAGAGAGATACAAAGTAGCATTGTTTATAAACATTGATCAGAGGGAGATAGAGAGATACAAAGTAGCATTGTTTATAAACATTGATCAGAGGGAGATAGAGAGATACAAAGTAGCATTGTTTATAAACATTGATCAGAGGGAGATAGAGAGATACAAAGTAGCATTGTTTATAAACATTGATCAGAGGGAGATAGAGAGATACAAAGTAGCATTGTTTATAAACATTGATCAGAGGGAGATAGAGAGATACAAAGTAGCATTGTTTATAAACATTGATCAGAGGGAGATAGAGAGATACAAAGTAGCATTGTTTATAAACATTGATCAGAGGGAGATAGAGAGATACAAAGTAGCATTGTTTATAAACATTGATCAGAGGGAGATAGAGAGATACAAAGTAGCATTGTTTATAAACATTGATCAGAGGGAGATAGAGAGATACAAAGTAGCATTGTTTATAAACATTGATCAGAGGGAGATAGAGAGATACAAAGTAGCATTGTTTATAAACATTGATCAGAGGGAGATAGAGAGATACAAAGTAGCATTGTTTATAAACATTGATCAGAGGGAGATAGAGAGATACAAAGTAGCATTGTTTATAAACATTGATCAGAGGGAGATAGAGAGATACAAAGTAGCATTGTTTATAAACATTGATCAGAGGGAGATAGAGAGATACAAAGTAGCATTGTTTATAAACATTGATCAGAGGGAGATAGAGAGATACAAAGTAGCATTGTTTATAAACATTGATCAGAGGGAGATAGAGAGATACAAAGTAGCATTGTTTATAAACATTGATCAGAGGGAGATAGAGAGATACAAAGTAGCATTGTTTATAAACATTGATCAGAGGGAGATAGAGAGATACAAAGTAGCATTGTTTATAAACATTGATCAGAGGGAGATAGAGAGATACAAAGTAGCATTGTTTATAAACATTGATCAGAGGGAGATAGAGAGATACAAAGTAGCATTGTTTATAAACATTGATCAGAGGGAGATAGAGAGATACAAAGTAGCATTGTTTATAAACATTGATCAGAGGGAGATAGAGAGATACAAAGTAGCATTGTTTATAAACATTGATCAGAGGGAGATAGAGAGATACAAAGTAGCATTGTTTATAAACATTGATCAGAGGGAGATAGAGAGATACAAAGTAGCATTGTTTATAAACATTGATCAGAGGGAGATAGAGAGATACAAAGTAGCATTGTTTATAAACATTGATCAGAGGGAGATAGAGAGATACAAAGTAGCATTGTTTATAAACATTGATCAGAGGGAGATAGAGAGATACAAAGTAGCATTGTTTATAAACATTGATCAGAGGGAGATAGAGAGATACAAAGTAGCATTGTTTATAAACATTGATCAGAGGGAGATAGAGAGATACAAAGTAGCATTGTTTATAAACATTGATCAGAGGGAGATAGAGAGATACAAAGTAGCATTGTTTATAAACATTGATCAGAGGGAGATAGAGAGATACAAAGTAGCATTGTTTATAAACATTGATCAGAGGGAGATAGAGAGATACAAAGTAGCATTGTTTATAAACATTGATCAGAGGGAGATAGAGAGATACAAAGTAGCATTGTTTATAAACATTGATCAGAGGGAGATAGAGAGATACAAAGTAGCATTGTTTATAAACATTGATCAGAGGGAGATAGAGAGATACAAAGTAGCATTGTTTATAAACATTGATCAGAGGGAGATAGAGAGATACAAAGTAGCATTGTTTATAAACATTGATCAGAGGGAGATAGAGAGATACAAAGTAGCATTGTTTATAAACATTGATCAGAGGGAGATAGAGAGATACAAAGTAGCATTGTTTATAAACATTGATCAGAGGGAGATAGAGAGATACAAAGTAACATTGTTTATAAACATTGATCAGAGGGAGATATATAGATACAAATAAATGTTGTTGCTTTAGTATCTACCCTGATACTTTCATCTGAAGATCAAAGGGATGAGCTTGAATATTTGTCATGTAAAGAAAAGTTTTTTTTTTTTAAATAAAGTTTGTTTCTGTTTATCCCCTTATTAACTCTTGCAGGTCAGCTCACTTTCAAGTTCAGCTATGTTGTCCTAGATTGTTCACTTCTCCAAACGCTTCACCCTTTAGTGAATAACCTTGTTTAGTTTTGCCCTTATAATCAATAATTAACTTGTTCTTACCCTTCTCCCCGTAACTGATATTTCCAGTTTTTATTTTCCAGTTGATTATTCTAGCCATTGATAGTTAAACTTTTTTTTTAGTTATTACCCATTTTGTTAGTTATTTGGGGTTTTTGTGTTTTTTTTTAGTGATGTAAAATTGAAAAACAGAGCCATAATTCCATTCGCAATGCTTTGTACCAGAATCATAATTTTAGTGTCATTTTTTTAAGCAGTACAACTTATAGAATAACATTAAATTTTTAGACTTGCAATGAGGAAAGTTTAGTAAATGAAGACCTTGAATAGCCCTAAATATAAAAAAAATTAATAAATATAATTATAAATGTATATACAGTATATAATATATAAAATATATATTTTAGGGCTATATATATGCCTTACCTTCAGCACAAATATCTGCTAAAACAGGTTCCCGTAAAAGGCTATTCCACACTTTTGCAGCTCTTACAGTAAGGAACCCATTCCTTTAGCCAGTAAAGATATCTTGAAATGTAACTGCATAATAAATGTCACTGCAATGAAGGAA
>NW_017307316.1:442117-442339 GCF_000935625.1 Nanorana parkeri
GGATTGTACATAGAACAATATTGGACCTCTGAAAAGTACAAGCATCCATATGTACTCAGTACTTGGTTTGGGCCCCTTTTGCAGCACTTACTGCAATTACTTTTGCACAATATTCTAATTATTCGAGTTTCACCTGTATATACAGGGCTCGAAAATCCACTCGTCTGTGACGAGCAGACAGTGGAGCCCGACGAGCAGCTTCCAGGCCGGCCGTTGTAATTC
>NW_017307316.1:442424-443024 GCF_000935625.1 Nanorana parkeri
AGAGACGCTCGATCGCTTGTATCAGAAGCTGTCACTGCCGTTGCCGGTCTGGAGGTCCGCTGTGCCCGATGCGGCCGGGACCGGCACGGCTCTGTGACAGGAGATCAAAGGGAGTTCAGTACACGAACTCCCTTTGATCTCCTCTCAGTCCCCGAATGAAGGAAGTGATGTATATTACATCACTTCCTGCATTCAGTGTCACTCTCCAGCTAGAGAAGCTGATGAAGCCGATCTCTGCTTCATCAGCTTCTCTGGAGGTCCCTAGGTGACATTAGGGGTCTTGGAGACCCCTGATGTCTCCCTAAAGAGGACCTGTCATGTAAATTGGCTATCCCATAGGGGGCTTCTTAGCCCCCCATGTAATAGCAATAAAGTTGTATGTAAAAAAAAAAAAGTAATAAAAAAATGAAATTCATAAAAAAAATAAAGAAGCATAACATTTATTTTTTGAATTTTTTTTTTAAGTCCGCGCCCCCCACATACACACACATATGCGTCAGGTGCGCCTACGTGCCGCACATGTTGCATATCGCCGCAAACGGAGTGAGAGCAATAATTTTAGAGCCATTAAGGCCGGGTTCACACCTGGGCGTTTTACAG
>NW_017307316.1:443139-457452 GCF_000935625.1 Nanorana parkeri
ATATATATATATATATATATTTTAGGGTGTAATCCAATGTTGTAATAAATATATATTTTGGCATTTCTATAGAAATGGAATATATACTGACATATTGTAGGGAATCAATGTACACACATTTGGGGTGCTGATGATTATTATTGGGTGCAGGCGATTAATCCACTCATTTTGAGGTGCTCCGGGATTAAATGAAATACAACTGCAACAAACCGACACAAATACTCACACTGGTATCCACCAATACTGGACTCATTGCCAGCCTGTACCATTGTGTGGTATTGTCATCCGCTGCCCCTGGACCCCCACAGGCCCCCGGGTGGTCTCTCCACACCTTACCCCTGCCCCCTCTAGTCCCCTCTCCTGGCAGCCCAGCCCCAGTGGTTTAGAGAGCTTGATAAGTGCCCTATCAACATGATAATCAAATTACTTATGAGCCAAAATTGACGCTTTTCATTAATTATACAAGATTATTCTAATTGCAAATTCAAATTTATTCACTCTGAACAGAAGGTGTTCTGTAATGTCTGGGGGAATTTGCATATTTAATGGGAAGAGTGGTACATTATGGATGCTAATTTATGCGTATTGTCTTTATTTTTAACTGGCAGACCATATGCACGACTGCTGCCTAAGTAGGTGAAAAAGTCGCTGGGAGTTTTATCCGAGTGGAGTCTCGGCTGGGGAGGCTGTATAGAGGGCAATGTACCACGGGAGTCCCAGGCTTTCACATATGGCTAGTGGCCATTTTAGGACACCTACCTGATGCCCATAGAGAACTGCACATGGTCAGCCAGAACACCCAGGTACACTGTGCCCTTCAAATGATGGCCATTTGGTATTAATGGTCTAACACATCACACCTTAGGCAATACAACAAAGGATCAAAAAGCCATCTATGGTTATTTACACACTTATTAGTGTAAAACCACAACTGGTATGTCCTTGTATGTCATTATATTGATTATGGTTTTAGGGTTATATTTCTTTTTTGTACATTTATGGTCAAAGCTTTGTGGACACCCACCAGGCTATCACACTTTTCTACATGGCCAAAAGTATCTGGACACCCCTCCATACTATCAAATTCCAGTGAAGGGTACTGTTAATGCGACAGCATACCAAGACATTGTCACTGTCACAGTTTGCTGAAGGCCCCTTTCTGTTCCATCATGGCTGTGCCCCACTGCATAAAGCCAGCTCCATTAAGCCAGCTCCAAAACTCAACATGGTTTGATGAGTCTGATGTGAATGAATTTGATGGTTTGCACAGTGCATTGGCCTCAAAACTACTGAACACCTCTGAGATGAATTAGAATGCTGATTTGTGAGCCAGCTCTTCTACACCAACATCAGTACCTGACCTCACAAATGCTCTTTTGTCTGAATGGCCACAAATTCCACCAGCACACTCAAATGTCTTGTGCAAAGCCTTCTCAGGAGAGTGGATGCTTGTCAAACTGCAGAGTTTGGTGGTGGTGGGGAACTCCTATTCCAGGACTATGGGCATTGATATGGATGTCCAACAAGCTCACATACGGGGGTCAGGTCACAGGTGACCACAACTGTATGCCCAGAAGAGTATGACCACCATGGGTGGATTTGGTTAACCCGTTGTACTGGATGTACACTTCCAGCAACTTGAGCCAGTGCCATGAGACACGATTGGTCGGTGGATTCCTGCTGTTTCTAAAATAATCAAACCAACTTGTTTAGGGATTGTAGCTTAAATACAGATGTTAAAAGGGAGTTTTACATTGTTTTGGCCTGCTCTGCAATTCTTTGATTTTGCCCCCATGGGAAAATGGATTTTAGCATCCATAAAGTTTTTATAGAGGTAGCTGTTTACACACCTCACATCCTGCTGTATAGGTGCCAACTGTCCTGGATTTCCAGGGCCAGTCCCTGATCTTGCACCCCAGTCTTGATGATGCTGTGTCCCAGGCCATGTCCTGGGATTACGGTGTAACCCTTCTTTGAATTACTGTGCATGCATCTATCTCTCTCTCCCCTTTCTCTTTCATCCCCCTCTCTCTCTCTCCCCCTCCTTCTCTCTCTTTTTCTCTCTCCCCCTCCCTCTCCCCCCCTTATTGTCCTCCAAAATTGGATAAATGGCTCTATATTTAGGATGTATCTGGTTTATATACCGGCGGCTCTGGATGGACAGTTGGGTACCTATCTTGGTATTAAGCTGTACCTGGGCTATTAACCAGCAGTCCTGGTCACATGGTCATAAAGGAATTAGTTTTATGACAGCGTTATCCCAAAATGAGGAGCAAATGCTGTGTCTTTAGGATCTCTAAAGGAAGTGATTGACATGTAAACAACTTCCGGTTTCAGAATACACTTCTGTTGAGTAAAATATTTAATTTGCTTAAAAATGATCCTTGCATACAGGATTCCCTCTCCGATTTGCCTCAGATTTCCGCTTTGGCGCCACCTCCCAACCGTCTGGTATTGTTCGGGGACATATGGGTACCCAGGTGGAAATATAGGTTGCATTGTTTGTGTATCAACATTGGCTCACAGTTCAGCTAGAATGTATAAATATGTACCTGGCTGCGCAATATGTGTTTGTGTGCCACCATATGCCAGCGTGCCGCTGTGCCCGCTTGTCTCCTTGAGGGTACGCAGCAGCCCCATGTATAATTCAGGCAGCGCGGCCCAGCACAGAATGCCACGTCCCGGGACTATAAATATTTCATGACTCCGGGAAGCCGCTGGGAATGGATCTTGTCTGTCTCTTGTCTTTGTCTGGCTCCTGTTCATTCCCTGTTCCTCTTCCTGGGTTTGTGCCGTCCTCTGATCCTCCGAGTCGAAGTCTGACGCTGGCCCACGCTTACATAGCTGGCTCTTCATGTGCTGCATCGCTAAAAGGGACCTTCTGATGGCTGTAATCCCATAGGAGATCCCAGGCCATGTTCAAGTCAAGCAAAGATCTGTTATCTCTGGGATGGAAGCAAAGAGCCACCGCAGGCAGCAAGAAAAATCAATCAGTGAATTCCTAATGTCTTATTAAGTCAAAACAAGTCAGCTCCCCTTATTTTCCATGGGGTCCCCTGTACCACAGAGGGCCCGGTATACACCCAGCAGACAGTTTATTACCTACACCGGTTGGACTTAAGAGCTAGGTTAAGCATAGGGTAGGGTGTTAGGAAGTTATATGAAAAGGTAACGTACACTATATTGCCGAAAGTATTGGGACACCCCTCCAAATCATTGGATTCAGGTGTTCTGTGATATTTCCTGGCTACTAAATATTCTGCGGTCACCTGTTACTGGTATTATAACAAAGTGAGAGAGTTGGAGCTGTTATAGCGACAAAGGGCGGAGCCAATCCAATACTGAACCCTACGGACTAAGACTGCAATGCCATTAAAGTTCATGTGCGTGCAAAGGCGTCCCAATACTTTTGGCAATATAGTGTATATCCGATAACACCTTTCTGTTTGGTCATCTGTGTCCCATTGGGGGAGATTTTCTTCAACTTCCCATCCTGTAGACTTAACAGGAAGTGAAGGAAAATCCCTTTAAAGTGAGGGAAAGTCCCGTCTTAGACAGCTGTACCCCGCAACAGGTGTCCCCATTGGGAGATTCTGTTTCTTTCTCTGTTCAGGTGACGACTCAACATTTTGGTTTTCCCATCAGTATCTGTGACAAAGACACCAGAAGAAACAGGAAAGGGGGAATCCACCACACACAGCAATGTCTGTGAAGGTTCTCATTCATCCAGGTCACGATATAACTATAAAAAAAATAAATCCAGGCAAGTAGACTCGCTATATTTTTCTTGAAGACGTTTTGCTGGTCGTCTGACCAGCTTTCTCAATTCTGAATTAAGAAAGCTGGTCGGATGACCGGCGAAAAGTCTACAATAAGGATACAGCAAGTGCAGTTGCCTTGATTTATTTTTTTTACAGGCACACACAACAATGTTACCCAGGCAGAGGTTCTCACCCTACCAAGCTCCATCCAAAATGAAACAAAAGCTGTTTTGGTTTAGAAACACTTTATTGTGAAGGCTTCTATGAGTGAGTGAGGGTAATGTAAGGGTTAATTTTTAGAGCTAAACTTGGGAATAAGTGTCACAGGTGGGCTGGTGGTAAAGTCAACTCCAATCAAAATCAATACCCCATTAGATGATGATAATGATTCTTATTATTTTATGGTTACTATTATTAATAATAATAATAATAGTAACCATAAAATAATAATAAAAAAGTAATAATAATAATATAATTTAACAATAAAATACAATAGATTTCCTGCATGAGCCTAGTGGTGACTGGTTCTCTTTAGGGATGCTCGCCATTAAGAAGCAGCTTAAAAAAAAAAAATAATCATGCCACGTTCTGGTCTGATGGCGTGTTGACAGATACAATCTGTTACAACTCCTTGCTAATAACAAAAATGTATTTGGTTAAATAAAAAAGATTCAGCTTTCATATCCCTGTTCTGACTTTGCAGAGACCAGAGAGAGAGGTCACCCGACCTCCCTTACTGTGCCTCATAGGGTAGAGAGAGAGGTCACCTGACCTCCCTTACTGTGCCTCATAGGGGAGAGAGAGAGAGGTCACCTGACCTCCCTTACTGTGCCTCATAGGAGAGAGAGAGAGGTCACCCGACCTCCCTTACTGTGCCTCATAGGGGAGAGAGAGAGGTCACCCGACCTCTCTTACTGTGCCTCATAGGGGAGAGAGAGAGGTCACCTGACCTCCCTTACTGTGCCTCATAGGGGAGAGAGAGAGGTCACCTGACCTCCCTTACTGTGCCTCATAGGAGAGAGAGAGGTCACCTGACCTCCCTTACTGTGCCTCATAGGAGAGAGAGAGAGAGGTCACCTGACCTCCCTTACTGTGCCTCATAGGGGAGAGAGAGAGGTCACCCGACTTCTCTTACTGTGCCTCATAGGGGAGAGAGAGAGAGGTCACCTGACCTCCCTTACTGTGCCTCATAGGGGAGAGAGAGAGGTCACCTGACCTCCCTTACTGTGCCTCATAGGAGAGAGAGAGAGAGGTCACCTGACCTCCCTTACTGTGCCTCATAGGAGAGAGAGAGAGGTCACCCGACCTCCCTTACTGTGCCTCATAGGGGAGAGAGAGAGGTCACCCGACCTCTCTTACTGTGCCTCATAGGGGAGAGAGAGAGGTCACCTGACCTCCCTTACTGTGCCTCATAGGGGAGAGAGAGAGGTCACCTGACCTCCCTTACTGTGCCTCATAGGAGAGAGAGAGAGAGGTCACCTGACCTCCCTTACTGTGCCTCATAGGGGAGAGAGAGAGGTCACCCGACCTCTCTTACTGTGCCTCATAGGGGAGAGAGAGAGGTCACCTGACCTCCCTTACTGTGCCTCATAGGGGAGAGAGAGAGGTCACCTGACCTCCCTTACTGTGCCTCATAGGGGAGAGAGAGAGGTCACCTGACCTCCCTTACTGTGCCTCATAGGGGAGAGAGAGAGGTCACCCGACCTCTCTTACTGTGCCTCATAGGGGAGAGAGAGAGGTCACCTGACCTCCCTTACTGTGCCTCATAGGGGAGAGAGAGAGATCACCCGACCTCCCTTACTGTGCCTCATAGGGGAGAGAGAGAGGTCACCCGACCTCTCTTACTGTGCCTCATAGGGGAGAGAGAGAGGTCACCTGACCTCCCTTACTGTGCCTCATAGGGGAGAGAGAGAGAGAGGTCACACGACCTCCCTTACTGTGCCTCATAGGGGAGAGAGAGAGGTCACCCGACCTCCCTTACTGTGCCTCATAGGGGAGAGAGAAAGGTCACCTGACCTCCCTTACTGTGCCTCATAGGGTAGAGAGAGAGGTCACCTGACCTCCCTTACTGTGCCTCATAGGGTAGAGAGAAAGGTCACCTGACCTCCCTTACTGTGCCTCATAGGGTAGAGAGAAAGGCCACCTGACCTCCCTTACTGTGCCTCATAGAGTAGAACAAGAGGTCACCTGACCTCCCTTACTGTGCCTCATAGGGTAGAGAGAAAGGTCACCTGACCTCCCTTACTGTGTCTCATAGAGTAGAACAAGAGGTCACCTGACCTCCCTTACTGTGCCTCATAGGGTTTAAAGTGCTCACATATCCATTCCCAACACGTTTCACCAGCTATGTGGCTTCATCGGGGTCAAGTCCACAATGAGCAATAGCACTTAGGGTTAGGTCATTATATGAACAGTAGATACTGTCTACCCCCATGTACATATAAAGTTAGGTTTAGACTGCTGCCTTTTAGTACATATCTCCTTCTACATTTTCTATATTTCGCTCACCAACATCAAAGTGCTCCCAGATTCATTCCCCACGTTTCACCAGCTGTGTGGCTTCATCAGGGTCAAGTCCACATTGAGCAATAGCACTAGTTCCCTGACAAAGGTTAGATCATTAGGGGCAAGTGCACCATCGGCAATTGTACACTCATCAAAGTTCAGGCCATCCTATGAAGAGTAGACACGGCATGCCCCACGTACATATAACATGCATGTATAAATCACCTCAATATGATTATTTCCTTTGTATTATAAATATGTAAAGGCAGCCGAGCCGAGCCGCGGAGCAGTCCAGTGCTTCATGCCATAGAGTGCCGGTCCTCCCAGCTCCCGTATATCTGGAATCTCATGATCTGGGAACCCTGATTCGGAATTCTCAAACACACCTCATTCTCATGCTAAAAGCCCGATGTCAAAAATTCCAGCAACAAGAAGTTTCTCGAAGCCGACCCATCAAATTAAAACCCAGATTGGAGGTCTGGATACAATTTGTAGAGCAGAGATAAAGGGGGAGGAGTTTGAACAGCAGAGGGGTCGGGAAGTAGACTCCCGGTGACCCTGCGAGGAGTCGTCTGAACTCCCCCCCCCCCCCCTTTAATTCGGATTAAAGTGAATTTGCCTGTTTTAGAGACCGGAGGCCACCTATAGAAGTGAGGTGAGTCCACAGGTTCTCTTTAAGGCTCATCAAGTAATTGATCTCACATGTTAACTGGAATTGCTCTTAAGGCCGATCTCTTTAATAAAGTCTACGAATGACAATGGCAGCTGCTCCGGGGGGGCAGAATGTTTCATGGCCTTCCATTAGATTGATCCCGCAGAGGCCGATGAAGCAGCGGCCATACCCCGGCCACTGGTACCACCCGGAGCGTGTTATAGATCCGTATATTATAAGAGTGGACTTACAATGGGTTACATGCGCTGACAGGTGAGGGGGGGTGTGTGTGCTTTGCTGAGCACATGAGAAATGGACACTTAATTATTCATGATATTTCCCTTTCATGCAGCCGAGGTTTAATTGCTCCGGCCATTTCCCGTAAAGCACGGTTCATGAGTGGTCTGTTAAAGGGGTAGCGCCATAGACAACGTTCACCGAGGGGTATAAGAAAAAAATATAGACATATATATATATATAGAGAGAGAGAGAGAGATGGATATATATATATATATCTCTTGGCGTTACACAACTCTGTGTGATTCCTGTGTGGGTGTGGTGGTAGAATGCCAGAAACTGATCTCAGAAGCCATTATCTCCACCACAGCCCAGGATCCACCGGTGTCGGGTCAATGTTTGTGCGGGGTCACAGCCCAGGATCCACCGGTGTCGGGTCAATGTTTGTGCGGGGTCACAGCCCAGGATCCACCGGTGTCGGGTCAATGTTTGTGCGGGGTCACAGCCCAGGATCCACCGTTGTCGGGTCAATGTTCTTAATGGCCTCACTTTTGTCTTGCAGGTTCTTCTTGAAGTTCTTCCTAAAGTGCAATCAGAACTGTCTGAAGAACGCCGGGAACCCACGAGATATGAGAAGATTCCAGGTGAGACATTCTGACCGTTGTCACCCGCTGACCGATCGTATTATCAGTCCTGAAATGTTCACCGGGTTCCAAAGAGGTTCCTGGGCTCCTCAGAGGCCGCCCACTGGTTACATCAAGTCCTAAGGCAGGGTGCTGTCATGGTATCAGGATGTGCAACACCCTGCCGATCCCTCTCACCAGCCATGGCCTGCCTGCGTTGCATAGAGAAGCATAGAAATCCAGTGATGACATCACCAAATCTAGATCTGCAAACGCAGCTTTCAGATCCAGTCCAGTGTGTTCCGGACCAGAGAAAACAAGACGAGCAGTATTTTTTTTTGTCTGGACCGGAACGGACTGCGCTGGTGTGAATAGAGCCCAGAAATACCAATAGTCTAGCCACCAGCCCTGGGTCCAAGAACAAACTGTTCTGGTCCGGACAAGCCCCCATAGCTGACCTCTTCCACCTTGATGATAGTTGGCAGGGGTTAGCCAGGAAGTCAGGGAATACCAGGCCAGGGTAAGTGTAGCGGTGAACATAATCACAATGGGCTAGGCACCTGACCAATAGTCCAAGGGTGAGTGGGGATTAGGTACTGGACCATGAACTTTCTCTATAGGAATGGGGCAATATTTGGGCTCGATGGCTCGGTAGTTCTTCACAAAATGGGGGGCGCTCTAAAGTGAGGGAATGCCCAGAATGAGTAATCCACGTGAACCTCTGAAACGTGTTGGCTGTGCATATCTTCTGGTCGCCATTTGTGAGGCCAGTAAAGGTTTTTGTGGACCCTTGGGACAATTATCTGCCGCTCTTTCTTGCTCTTCACGCCTGACCAGTAACGACGGGCAAAAAGTGCTCAACTCCACCGGAACCTTCCGTCGCGGCGGGTTCCAGTGGAGGAGGTGGATGGAAAAATATGTGAAGTCCCTGTGTCCTATGTGGCCTTATGGCCCTCTGATTGCCATAGCCAATAACCAAATTGGGCCAAGGTTAGGCTGTGTATGGTCACCCCGACTCTGAGCGAGGTGAGCAACCTCTGCGGCCGTACCGCCGATGAGCAAGGCTTTGCCTGGCGTGCGGCGCCGGAAGGGTTAAGCCCGCAGGATGCCACCGGGTGAATGTAACGAGGAACTCTCTGTAGCTCCTCACAGCGGGGCTCGTCACCTCATTAGGGGGCTCCTTAAAGAGCTGATAATTATGACATTCTGACGTGATTAGCATGCCACTTCATTTGCATTTCTTAATGCTGACAACAAACTCTGCCTCTCTGCCTCCTCCGATGGCACTCTCCGCCTCACCTGTGCGCTGAGAGCTGAACGCCGAGGCCTCGTGTCTCCCATATACAATCCTGGGGGGGGGAACCGGACATTTCCACTCAGGAGGTGATGCTGGAGACATCCTACAGCCAATGATATCAAATCACAGAGAAAAAAAGTGATACTGGACAGCTTGGCCCGGGAACTCTGCCTGCAATATGAACGCGCAAAAATATGTGTTCAGCCTAAACTACGTTATCCAAAATAATTCAAATCATCCTTCTAAATGTTCCCGTAGACACTTGTGTACACTTCTGGTCATTTCCATGTCTGCGGCACGGGAGCTAAGTGGTTAGTGATCTTTGTTTCCCACACCGGGGCCCTGAATTCCTGTCCTGCCAGGTACAATGTCAGCATGGAGTGTGTGTTGTAGCTTCCTCTGGCTGCTCCACTTTCCTGTCACATAGGGATAGACTAATGACGGTGTAACCCAGTCTGTGTGTGCGTGTGTGTGTGTGTGTGTGTGTGTGTGTGTGTGGCTGAAGTGGAAGATCCTCCGGGAGTAGGAAATGATGTGATTGGTTCAATTTATTAAATAAAGGATAAGGATTGATGTAAAATATAAAAGCACAGGAGTAGGGTAGGACAGAAGGAAGATAAAGAAGAATGGAAAGGAAGGAAAGCAGGGGGAGGAAGAAAAGAAGGGCGAGAAAGAAGGGAGAGAGACAAGGGAGGAAAGAGAGAAGGGAAGGAAGGAAAGAGGAAAGGGAGGGAGGGAAAGAAGGTTAGGAAGGAAGAATGGTAGGAAGGAAGGAAAGAGGAAAGTAAAGAAAGGGGGGGGAGGTTGGAAAGGAAAGAATGGTAGGAAGGATGGAAGGGAGGAAAGAGGGAAGGGAAGAAAAGAGGTAAGGAAGGAAAGGAAGGGGTAGAGAAGGAAGGTTAGGAAGGAAGTAGGGAAATAAGGAAAGAAAGAGTGAAGAGTGGGATGATAGGAAAGGACGTAGGAAGAAAGGAAAGAAAGAAAGGTAGGAGGGTGAGGAAAGCAGGGAAACGGGTAGAAAAGAGGGAGGGGTGGGAAAGAAATAAAGAAGGAAGGAAAGAGGGAAGTAAAGAAAGGGGGGAAGGTTAGAAAGGAAGAAAGAATGGTAGGAAGGAGGGAAGGAAAGGAAGGTAGGAAGGATGGAATGAAGGAAAGAGGGAACAGAAGAAAGAAGGGAATGAAGAATGGTAGGAAGGAGGGAAGGAAATGGAGGTGGGAAGGATGGAGGGGAGGAAAGAGGGAACGGAAGAAAGGAGGGAATGAAAGGAAGGTGGGAAGGGGGAGAGAAGGAGGGTTAGAAAGAAAATATGCAGGGAAAGAAGGAAGGAAAGAGGGAAGAGTGGATGGTAGGAAGAAATGAAAGAAACATGGGAAGGAAGGAGAGAAGGAAAGAAAGGAAAAAGGTAGGAAAGAGGGATGGGTGGGAATGAACAAGGCAATGGAGGAAAGAAAGGTGGGAGGAAAGTAAAAAATGAAGGCAGGGGGGAAGGAGGGAAGGGAGAAATAGAGAAAGGAGGAAGGGAGGATAAATCCATTGCAATGGGACTTGTGCTCCCTTAATGAAGAGGACTTGCACTTTCCATGGTGTTAGAAGCGGTAATATGTCTTCATACCCCTCCATTGGCCCATTACACTGAGGAATGTGTGGGCTCAGCTCCCTTATCTCTGTGTACTCCGGGTACAGATGAATAGACTTGATCGCCCCGTCACTGGACCTATAAGTACAGCATCACTCATTCCTATTGGCTGTCTCATGAAGGTTTATAATCCTGTGTTTCAGGTGGTGGTTTCTACAACAGTGAATGTGGATGGACACGTCCTCGCCGTGTCTGATAACATGTTCGTACACAATAACTCCAAGCATGGACGCCGGGCTCGGAGACTGGACCCTTCAGAAGGTGTGTGTATAATATTACTGTATCCGGTCTCCATGGAGGAAGGCTGTATACATCTATATAACTCTGATCTATATAGTGAGGGGGAAGCATGGGGCTTGTCACCAAGCTATAAGCCGGAGGCGGATGAAGCCACTCCCGCTCTCCCTAAAACTCAGTGTGGCCAGTGAAAATGGAACCTGAAGTGTATGTAAACCCGAACTATGAACTTTTCTTATTTACTCCCTTTTGGTCTATGAAATATACCAGTAAAAGGGTTTTGTTATCTATACGATAAGTGAAAAAATGACCCGCTGATCCTGACAGAAACCTCGTCAGCTGAAAACTTCCTGTGGTCTCTGCCTGTGCTGTATTCTTATAAGTTACATTGTTGCCAGCTGTCTCTGTGAACTACAAAATCCCTCATACTGTACCCCTCTCCATGTAATGGAACAAAGGGAGGAGTCGCATAATTCTAAAACACTTCCTGTCCTTGGGTGACAACGCCGCTCCTCTATACAGTATAACGAGTAAGTGTTGTGTCTAGGGCTGCAACAACTAATCGATTAAATCGATTATAATCGATAATGAGTATAGTTGGCAACCATTCTCATCATCAATTAGTTGGTTGGGAGAGAGTTTTTTTTTTTATACAACCAATCGATTAGTTGAAAAAATAATCGGGCAACTAATCGATTATGAAAATAATAGTTAGCTGCAGCCTTTGTTGTGTCACCCTAGGGCAGGAAGTGGGGCAGGGCAGGAAAAAAGCCAGAAAAAAAGAAAACTAATGCAGCTACCACATCTAAGGACTAGTGAGCTGTCTTATTTTTGTTTGTTGGTATAGAAAAGCTCTAAGCAAAACTGTGTGTATCTTCCTTGGGAGGATCTACCCCACGTCTTGGCTTCTTGATACCTATCACTGGGGTAGGACATGAGGGACGATCTCCCTAATTGCAGCATAGGTCATAATAAAAGGTGTCAGAAGTTTCAAGAGTGCTAGAGGGTTCTTGTTGGGCCAATATTGTAGCATGCCGTGCCCCCGTCTACAAGTCTTATACTCATCTTGCTCCATGATCCAGTGAGATCACCAATGAGGTCACACAGCCACCTGCCAAAACCTACCAAGTGTGGCCCGTTCCTGTGCTGTGCTCTCATTCCTAGGAAGGGTTCGTACTCTTCTGGAGTAATAACTCACCATAGGATGCAAAAGGTTTAGTTACACTTTAGGGGCAGAATGTGCCCAATGTGCTTACCATGGTCTGTGGTTGAGATGGTTTCCTCTTGTGTCTGATTAGTCATGGAGAAGACAGATGTAGGAGGAAAGCTTTGTCTCCTGTTACAGTGTACGTCATGGCATCCCGGTCTATGTTTAGTATATGTATATATTATTCGTACTGTGTATCCTTTATTATATCACATTCTATGGTTTCCTTCTCTGATCATGAAGCAGCAACCCCGTGTATCAAAGCCATCAGTCCCAGCGAGGGTTGGACCACGGGTGGAGCCACCGTCATCCTCATAGGAGACCACTTCTTCGACGGTCTGCAGGTGGTGTTTGGCACAATGCTGGTGTGGAGTGAGGTGAGTTGCATGCTGAGGGGAATTATTAAATGTATATATATATGTATATACGTATGTCCCTAATAATATGTATGATAGCATGAGCCTTGTTATCAACTGGAGGTGGAAGCATTGCTGGATCCGTACGCTGTATATATGGTGATAGTGTGTGTCATGTCTGATATTGGAGGAGGAAGCAGTGCTGGATCTGTACGCTGTATATATGGTGATAGTGTGTGTCATATCTGATATTGGAGGAGGAAGCCGTGCTGGATCGGTACGCTGTATATATGGTGACAGTGTGTGTCTTGTCTGATAGTGGAGGAGGAAGCAGTGCTGGTTCCATAGGCTGTATATATGGTGATAGTGTGTGTCATATCTGATATTGGAGGAGGAAGCGGTGCTGGATCCGTACACTGTTTATATGGTGACAGTGTGTGTCTTGTCTGATAGTGGAGGAGGAAGCAGTGCTGGTTCCATAGGCTGTATATATGGTGATAGTGTGTGTCATATCTGATATTGGAGGAGGAAGCGGTGCTGGATCCGTACACTGTTTATATGGTGACAGTGTGTGTCTTGTCTGATAGTGGAGGAGGAAGCAGTGCTGGTTCCATAGGCTGTATATATGGTGATAGTGTGTGTCATATCTGATATTGGAGGAGGAAGCGGTGCTGGATCCGTACACTGTTTATATGGTGACAGTGTGTGTCTTGTCTGATAGTGGAGGAGGAAGCAGTGCTGGTTCCATAGGCTGTATATATGGTGACAGTCTTGTCTGATATTGGAGGAGGAAGCAGTGCTGGATCCGTACACTGTTTATATGGTGACAGTGTGTGTCTTGTCTGATATTGGAGGAGGAAGCAGTGCTGGATCCGTACACTGTTTATATGGTGACAGTGTGTGTCTTGTCTGATATTGCTTGTGGAAGCAGTGCTGGTTCCATAGGCTGTATATATGGTGACAGTCTTGTCTGATATTGGAGGAGGAAGCGGTGCTGGATCCATAGGCTGTATATATGGTGACAGTCTTGTCTGATATTGGAGGAGGAAGCGGTGCTGGATCCATAGGCTGTATATATGGTGACAGTCTTGTCTGATATTGGAGGAGGAAGCGGTGCTGGATCCATAGGCTGTATATATGGTGACAGTCTTGTCTGATATTGGAGGAGGAAGCGGTGCTGGATCCATAGGCTGTATATATGGTGACAGTCTTGTCTGATATTGGAGGAGGAAGCGGTGCTGGATCCATAGGCTGTATATATGGTGACAGTCTTGTCTGATATTGGAGGAGGAAGCGGTGCTGGATCCATAGGCTGTATATAAGGTTACAGTCTGTGTCTTGCCTGATATTGGAGGAGGAAGCGGTGCTGGATCCATAGGCTGTATATAAGGTGACAGTGTGTATCTTGTCTGATATTGGAGGATGAAGCAGTGCTGGATCAGTAAGCAGTGTATGAGATGGCAGTGTGCGTCCTGTCAGATATTGGATGGATGGACTGTTATATAAATGGTGGACCAATAAAGAGGACATTACATCCTGTGACAGGTAATCCTTCTGTTTTCCTAGCTAATAACCCCCCATGCCATCAGAGTTCAGACACCTCCGAGGCACATCCCCGGCGTGGTGGAGGTGACGCTCTCCTACAAGTCCAAACACTTCTGTAAAGGATCGCCGGGGCGCTTTGTCTACACAGGTAAGAGGACATCGGTGTCATGGACTGTATGATGCAGATATCGTTTCTTGTTCTACACCTTTACTACATATTATTATTATTGTTTTATTATTATTATTGTTTTATTAT
>NW_017307316.1:457583-469635 GCF_000935625.1 Nanorana parkeri
TTATTAGTATTGTTGTTTTATTATTATTGTTTTTATTATTACTATTATTATTAAAATGATTATTATTATATACGTTATTACTATATCAATTTTATATACTCTACAATATATATATAAAATACATCAGTATCTTATACAGTATATATTATAATATATAATGATCTATCAGTATCATCATATACATTATTACCACATTAATATAATATTTTATTCATATTTCCTACAACGTATCATATATCAGCTCAGCAACCGCTGCACATTTCTGTTTCTTTGAATTAATGTTCAGTACAGTAAATGGTTTTGTTCTCTAACACAGAGCGTCCGCAGAGACGCAGGAAGCTCATGCTAGAGGCTGTTATAGAATTGCGCGTCTGCGCCAAGCCTTAATGACATTACCAGCGGGCAGCGATGATGAGCTGAGCAGGAATTACACTCTGCAGTCCGAGTTGCTTTTATAAGCAGCTGTGGATTATGTTGGTTATTATTGTGGATCATGGTCCAAAATCCCGTCACTGCTCCAATCTGGGCCAAATCTGTCTCGTTTTCTGTTCATAAGCACTGGGACCATTTGAGGATTGATGGACCATGTAATGATACTTACAGGTGCTGGACATGCTCCGGAAGATTCATCTTCTTATATTTTGCCTTCCCCGGTTCCTCCTCTTACCCCTCATCAATATACTAATGACTTGTTGAAATAAAACCTTTCTGATTTCATTACATGCCTTATTTTAGGTGCCTTTTGTTGGCACTTTAAGAAGCCAGTGGATCCCACTCACTCCCTTGAATGTTTGGTGGCCTTCTACCCACATGGCCTTCTCTCTTGGCGGTATTCAAGCTCACATCATGGACTCTGCTGTCTCTAAAATAGGACACTGAGCCAAAGGCAAATACCAAAATGTCTAAGACATCATTGGGTACTGTAACAAGGACACTCCACTGTAGTCCAGGTAAGTCAAGGAAACCACAGTTTATTGAAAGGGCAAACACAAAATTGCTTGAAACAGCAACATAAGAAGTGAATATCCTCTTTAGTGCCTGTTAATGGTGAATAATGCTTTGATATGTACATATCCACCTTCCCTTATATCCCTTCCTGCAGCTCCATTAGGCCACAGGAGCAAATACTCTGTAAAAAAAAATACTCCTGTCCTGGTACATGATGGCACTGGTGCTTGGTGATTGGCATCCAACACTTTCATATGGGGTGGGGAGAGAGTTTTTGGCCCTGTGTTAGCTCCAAGTGACAACTCGGAGCATACAGAGGGCTCAATCTCTTCACTCCCCGCAGCTGCAGGAACAAAGGATAGGCAAGTATGTGTATCTGGTGGTGCCGGTATTAAAGGGCAAAGCATAGGTTCTCTTCAAGCAGATGTTTTTGGCTAGTTTTTTCACTTTTGGTAGCCTGGTCTGCCGATCCTGCATGCTGTTTGATCCCTGACTGTTCTCCAGTTCTCATTCTCGTTCTCTTCGTTCCTTTATGGACCTTCCTGGACCTCCTGCCAGTCCAGAACATCCCCCACTTTGACCTCTGGACTTATGGACTCTCAAGGAGACTCTCACAGGAGTTATTTTCTCAGCTTGCACATTTTGGACAAATCAAAGTCTGGATATGTCAAGCAGTGCCCCAAATGTCCTTCTGGGGTTCTCTGGAAAAGACCGGGCACTCCATAGACTCTGCACCTTAGAGGCTCTTACTGTTGGTGGCCCATGGACCCACATCAGTACTTGACCAGCACTTTTTAGATATCACTCATGAATTGGTGACAGCAAAGCCTTATCTTCTCATGAATCATGGTCTACTGTGGAAGTTTGGCGAAGAGGAACCAAAGAAGATTAAGAGTTGGTGGCTCAGATCCCAGTCTGACACGGGCCAAACCCTGGGAAGCTGGAGGATGAAAACGACTTGTAATGTAATGAAGTGTGTGAAAAGCAGCTGCTAACAGGAAATTAATTGTCCTTCCTTAGACAGCTTCCTACACTAAGAGTTCTCCAAGTTACACAGAATTGTTGGATGTGACCCATTGTTGATATGCGGTCAGTGGGCCATCTGGAACAGCTATTTGTGCCGAGCCAGTTGTCACAGTGTTTGGGCTATGGGTCATACACCAATTCTTGTCATTTTTTAGAGGATCAAACATGAATTAGTGAAAACAAAGCCTTAAGTTCTTGTGAATCCCACTCTGCTGTGGATGTATGTCTAAGAGAAATCAGACAGGATTAAGAATTGACAGCCCAGATCCCAGTGTGACACGGGCCAAACCCTGGGAAGCTGAAGGATTAGAACAACTTGGTGGAGTGTAATGAAGTGTCCTCCCTTGGACAGCTTCCTACACAAGGACTTCTCCAGATTTCATGGATTTGGTGGATGTGACCCGTTGATGATATTTGGTCAGTAGGCAGTCTGGAACATCTGTTCTTGCAGAGCCATTCATTAGCGTGCTTGGCCGATGAGTCCACACCAACCCTTGACAGACACTCTGTAGAGGATCACACATGAATTAGTGACAGCAAAGCATTATCTTCTCACAAATCGCACTCAGCTGCTGGTTTTGTCTAAGAAAAGACATGGGAGATTAAGAGCTGAGGGTCCAGATCCCAATCTAGCCCAGGCCAAATCATGGCAAGCTGGAGGTTGAGAACAACTTAGAGTAGTGTAATGAAGTGTGTGAAAAACAGCTGCTATCAGGAACAGAATTGTCCTTCCTTGGGCAGGTTCCTATATAAGGACTTCTCCAAGTTATATGGAATTGTTGGATTTGACCCATTGATGTGCAGGCAGTGGTCCATCTGGAACAGGTTTGTATGCAGAGCCAGTCATCAGCGTGTTTGGCCCATGGGTCCACACCAATCCTTGACAGACCCTTTTTAGAGTATCACATATGAATTAGTGACAGAAAAGCTTTATCTTCTCATGAATCCCGCTCTGCTGTGGGTTTTTGTCTAAGAAAAACCAGAGAAGATGAAGAGTTGACGGCCTAGATCCCAATATAGCTCAGGCCAAACCATGGCAAGCTGGAGGTTTGAGTAACAACTTAGAAAAGTGTAATGAAGTGTGTGAAAAGCAGCTGCTATCAGGAACAGAATTGTCCTTCCTTGGGCAGCTTCCCACACAAGTACTTCTTCAAGTTGCATGAAATTGTTGGATTTGACCTGTTGATGATGTGCAGGCAGTGGTCCATCTGGAACAGCTTTGTATGCAGAGCCAGTCATCAGCGTGTTTGGCCCATGGGTCCACACCAATCCTTGACAGACCCTTTTTAGAGGATTACATATGAATTAGTGACAGCAAAGCCTTATCTTCTCATGAATCCCTCTCTGCTGTCGATGTTTGTCTAAGAGGAACCAGAAAGGATTAAAAGTTGAAGACCCAGATCCCAGTCTGACACGGGCCAAACCCCCGGGAAGCTGGAAGATGAGAACAACTTGGAGGAGTGTAACTAAATGAGTGAAAAGCAGCTGCTAACAGGAAATTAATTGTCTTCCTTGGACAGCTTCCTACACAAAACTTTTCCAAGTTACAAGGAATTGTTGGATGCGACCCGTTGATGATCTGCGGTCAGTGGGCCGCCCGGAACAGCTGTTTGCGCGGAGCCAATCATCAGAGCGCTTGGCCCATCATATTTTTTATTCTTTTCTCTTCATGAATCTGCAGCCAGCAAGACCCGAACTGCACTGTAATCTCAGAGCAGATCTTGTTTCCATCGTACCAACATCTGCTTCCAATAATGATTAGATATTTTTCTTGTAATAATATGTATAACAGAGCAGCTGATAGGAGATGAATAATGAGCAGGATCCTCAACGCACCACCAAGTCATGGAAGAGGTATGTGGCTTGCACATGTTTCTGGTGAGGCCTGCGGAATGATGTCCAAAGACTGAAGATTAGTCCTCTTTATGTGGCTACGGAATGCAATGGCCGGGCTTATCTAACAGAAGACCAAGGAAGGGTAAAATCTGCTTACTCCCTGCTGTTTCCAAAGGACACATGCATGCCAAAACCAACATTATGTAATGTTCATGTTACCAACTCCCGCCCACAATTGATATTCCAGATCTGCGTGCTTTCCAGCAAGTTTAATCATATGCTGGTTTCCTGTACCTCTGTGGGATTCCACTGGTGAGATATCCGCACCAGCATTCCCAGTTCCACCCAGCAGATGAGACCATTGCAAAGCCAAGAGATGGTGTCACCCTTCTCCAATAGGAACGTACTGCACAAACTAAATGTAGCTGTGTGATAGTGCTTACTTCATTCATTGTGGGAGGGGCAGAGACACAAACTGAAAGGGAAATATTAGCGGTGGGTCTTCAGGAAAAGCCGACAGGTAATTCAACCCAACCATGCTCACCCAAGAATGATGTGTCAATCATTGGTGGAGATGCCCCTTAAGTAACCTTAGCTGCAAGAAACTGCAAGGGACCAGGGACCAGCTTAGCATTGTTATCTGCAGTTTGGGACCTACTCACTCCATCCCATGGCATCAAGTCTTGATGGGTGGGTGTCTGTTTGGAGGAGTGGGTGTTTTTAGGCAGGTTGTCTTCCCCCCCCCACAAAAGGCCCAGGGGCAGAATCCGGCCCACCAGGCCATTTCCTAGACTTCTACTTTCAGATTTGGGTATTAAGTTATTACTAAAACCAGTGATAATCGAATGCAGAGGCAATTATGATAAAGATTAGATATATAGTCTTACAGATAGGTGGGTGTCAGACTGGAGAAGTGGATGCATTCAAAGGCAGGCTGCATTTGCTTGTAGACCACCCTAGGTAAGACCCTCATGTGCTGAGCCTCCATGACTGAAAGACCTGATCCAATAAATGAAAGGGGTGGGCCAGGGACAGTCAGACCGGAGAGGAAAGGGCTAGATGATTCATTAATGCTTTTATGATCCCTGACTTCCTCCGCATTAAGCACTCACTACGCTGACCTGCAGATTACAGCTACCAGTGCGCCAGAACATCACAAACACTTGCAATTGATGGTAACAAAAAAAACATCATGAAAGAAAAACCACAGAAATATTTATTACCTGCTTGTGAATCATCCATCTTCATCCTGGGACGGAATCGCAGGACACTTTGTGGAGGTGGGGTGGGGGTAGGGGGGAGGTCCGAGGTCACATAAAGCCACGTCTCTCCCCCCTCCCCTCCACTATCATCATATCATTAGTCATAGAGCGATGAGAGCAGCGAGACATATTGATCCAATGCTGGGAAGGGAAGCAACTATCTGACAATTACATGGAGAAAGATATATGAAAGCGGGGTGCTTGTTCTGTCCCTGCAAGCGAAGGGTTAATGAGTAGCGGATCTCGTCGTGCTGCATCGCAATATGTTTATTTCAAGCCCTGTAGCGTGTTTTTTGTCACAGGAGTAACGACTAGACGTGTAAGCTGCGGAAAAATTAAATTCAGATTTTTCGCGATTTCAGAATTCGGGATTCAGGTCCGAAATTCTCGGATTCGGACGAAAGCCGAATTTTCGTTAGTTTCGGAAGAGTTTACTATTCGTTGTGACAACCACAGAAAACCATATACAGATATTAATACTACAGCTGAAGCTCCTAGACCCAAATGGCATTCGGGAGTCCGAATTTCCGAATAGCATTCGGGAGCTCCAGAAAGCAATCAGGATCTGGGAGCCATATACATACATAATAATAAAGCTGAGGCTTCCAGAACCGAATGGCATTTGGGAGCTCCCATATATGATTCGGAAATTTGGACTCCATTCGGGTCTTGGAGCCTCAGCTTTACTATTATGTATATATGTATTCTGTATTATGAATGAATATTCGCTACAGCAACATTGTGACCTGTATATACATAAAGCTGAGGCTCCCAGACCCGAATGGCATTCGGGAGCTCCCAAATGTTATTCGGGAATTCGGATGCATTAAACTGAAAAACACATCTGATTGGCCAGAAAAGTCACATGTCCGATTCAATGTAGTTTTTAAACGAAATTCACATGGGATCCGAAATTTCGAAGACAGGAAATTCAGATTCGGACACATTCGGATGCATTGGGATTGTGATATTCGGACACATTTGGATGCATTGGGATTGTGATATTCAGACACATTCGGATGCATTGGGATTGTGATATTCGGACACATTTGGATGCATTGGGATTGTGATATTCGGACACATTCGGATGCATTGGGATTGTGATATTCGGACAAATTCGGATGCATTGGGATTGTGATATTCGGACACATTCGGATGCATTGGGATCGTGAAATTCGGAGACATTCGGATGCATTGGGATTGTAAAATTCTGACACATTCGGATGCATTGGGATTGTGAAATTCGGACACATTCGGATGCATTGGGATTGTGAAATTCGGACACATTCGGATGCATTGGGATTGTGAAATTCGGATGTGTCCGAATTTCGGAAAATTGGTCTGGATTTTGGTTCGGAACGAAACGAATCGCACATGTCTATGAATGACCACTGTGTGGAGAAAATAGTTACATAGTTACATAGTATTTGAGGTTGAATAAAGACATAAGTCCATCAAGTCCAGCCTATTGTGTGTGTGTGTATGTATAGGTCCCTGTGTCATCCCATTCTTAAGAGTACCTGTACCCTTTTACATTACGGTCACTCAGGAAATCGTCCAAAAGCTTCTTGAATGATTCCACACTCTTAGCTGAAATCACTGCCTGTGGCAGAAAGTTCCAGACCCTAACCGCTCTAACTGTGAAGAACCCCCTTCGCCCCTTGTGTTGGAATTTTTTATCCAACAATTTTAGGTGGTGGCCTCTAGTCTTTGTTATGGGGTTAACCGTAAAGAGTTTGTTGCTAATGTTGCTATGACCATTGAACATCTTGTACATGAAAATCATATCCCCCCTTAATCTCCTCACCTCCAATGTGAACATATTTAAATTTAGTAGCCTTGTCTCATAGTTCTGGTCCTCCATCCCCTTAATGAGTTTGGTTGCCCTCCGCTGGACTCTCTCCAGCTCCAGGACATCCTTTCTGTGGACTGGTGCCCAAAACGGGACCGCATACTCCAGATGAGGCCGAACCAGTGATGTGTAAAGTGGCAAAATTATAGACCTGTCCCTGCAAAACATTCCCTTTTTGATACAGGAAAGGGCTCTACTAACTTTGCTTAATGCAACCTGGCACTGTAAGCTATTATTCAGTCGATGGTCTACAATGACCCCCAAATCCTTCTCCATTTCAGACTTCCCCAGCGGCATACCCATCATTGTATAACCCATTTGTTTATTTTTAGTCCCAAAGTGCATTACTTTGCATTTATCGACATTAAACCTCATCTGCCATATAGTTGCCCCTCCCCCTATTTTATCCAGGTCCTCCTGTAATGTTACACTATCTTGGTCCGTTTCTATTACCCTCCCAATTTTGGTATCATCAGCAAACACTGAAACATTGCTGTTTACTCCGTCCCTGATGTCGTTAATAAACAGGTTGAACAGCATGGGTCCCACCACAGAACCCTGAGGCACACCGCTCATGACACTAGCCCAGTCTGAAAGGGCGCCATTTATTGATACTCTCTGTACCCGTTCCTTTAGCCAGTTCTCTATCCATGTACACCCTGCACCTTCACACCTCAGAGAACCTTTTGTGGTAGCAAACGTTGAGACACTTTGCCAACAAATGTATCGTGTCAGATTTTCGGATGATGCAGAGCGTTGGTTCGAACTGGCAGTGGGTTTTTCTTTTCATTCCCTTGCATTTCTCTTGTCCAGCTCTTATTATAGTGCAAATATGAAGCAAAGAGGAATAATGACTTATACAGATCATTCAACCTATCCCGAGATGTCCATCTGGCTACACACTTTGCATGTGTTATTATTTTTAATATACAATGAAATAGTTCTGACATATTCCACACCATACATGTACATTGAACACCGAGCCGGTCACATCAGTCTCTGCACCGGAGGAGCTTACACTATTTTAAAGATATTCCACAGTACAGAGTTATACATCCATTCTCCTCAATCTCTGCACCAAGATAACCAAATACTGGCTGGTTACATCTCCTAGCAGGTGTCGAGTTCCTGGGTCTGCACACTCATTATGACCAATATGAGGGGCTCCCACCATCCCTGATGGATTTGTATTTGTTTTATATTATGAAGAATGTAACGGGAGGAACTGGGACACACAAAGATGGGCAGGAAGACCTAAAACTCTTAGGTGGACAGGAACAGAGTCAAGAATCTTGGCAGGGAGATCTCATTGTTGGTGTCCCCAAGAGATGTAAAATGCCAGCCTGTGGTACAGCCCACCATTCTTCACCTATATGGTGGTAAGATCCTTTATAGGAACAGTGGGTGTGGTCCTAATCTTTTTTATGTCAGCCCTGAAGTAAGGAGCAAGCAATGGAACTGAAGGTTAGAGCTAAGCAAACATATTGTTCTATCACATTGGTCAGCAACCTTTTCCAGGTTAAGCGTCAATGTATGAACATTAGACAGCTGGGGTGCCAGTGCCATAGACAAAAGGTCAGTTCCTGCACCTTCAGATCAGCCCCCTGTTCCTGCACCTTGAGACTTTAGATCAGCCCCAATTATTACACATCCATGCCTCAGATCAGCCCCAATTTCTGCACATACAGATATATGATCAGCCCCATTTCCTGCACCTTCACACCTCAGATCAGCCCCATTTCCTGCACCTTCACACCTCAGATCAACCCCAATTCCTGCACCTTCACACCTCAGATCGCCCCAATTCCTGCACCTCCACACCTCAGATCACCCCAATTCCTGCCCCTCCACACCTCAGATCACCCCAATTCCTGCCCCTCCACACCTCAGATCACCCCAATTCCTGCCCCTCCACACCTCAGATCACCCCAATTCCTGCCCCTCCACACCTCAGATCACCCCAATTCCTGCCCCTCCACACCTCAGATCACCCCAATTCCTGCCCCTCCACACCTCAGATCACCCCAATTCCTGCCCCTCCACACCTCAGATCACCCCAATTCCTGCCCCTCCACACCTCAGATCACCCCAATTCCTGCCCCTCCACACCTCAGATCACCCCAATTCCTGCCCCTCCACACCTCAGATCACCCCAATTCCTGCCCCTCCACACCTCAGATCACCCCAATTCCTGCCCCTCCACACCTCAGATCACCCCAATTCCTGCCCCTCCACACCTCAGATCACCCCAATTCCTGCACCTTCACCCCTCAGATCAGCCCCAATTCCTGCACCTTCACACCACAGATCAGCCCCAGTTTCTGCACCTTCAGATCAGCCCCAATTCCTGCACCCTTACACCTCAGATCACCCCAATTCCTGCACCTCCACACCTCAGATCACCCCAATTCCTGCACCTTCACCCCTCAGATCAGCCCCAATTCCTGCACCTTCATACCTCAAATCAGCCCAATTCCTGCGCCTTCCAAACTCACTTCAGCCCCAATTCCTGCACCTTCACCCCTCGGATCACCACAATTCCTGCACCTTCACCCCTTGGATCAGCCCAAATTCCTGCACCTTCACCCCTCAGATCATCCCAATTCCTGTACCTTCACACCTCAGATCAGCCCCAATTCCTGCACCTTCAGACTTCAGATCATCCCAGTTTTTGCAACTTCAGATCTCAGATCACCCCCATTTTTTGCACCTTCACACCTCAGATCAGCCCCCAGGTCCTCCGGTGGACCAGTGCCAGCCTGCATCCGTGTAATGCGATGACCTCCTGGGTCCCACTGAAAATGACATTGCATGCCCATGGCAACTGTGCCTTAGGTTCCCTTTTCCTGTTCTATCTCATGTCAAGATCTTTATAGTTAATTTTGGACGATGTGTCTCACATGTTATGAATTTTCATTGTTCTGATAAATGTTCAGGTTAGGTTCTTCTTGATGTGTTGGGTGTGTTTCTGTCACTTAACATCTGACACTCCTCTTTACAGCCTTGAATGAACCAACCATTGACTACGGCTTCCAGAGACTACAGAAGGTGGTGCCCCGACACCCGGGAGACCCTGAGAGGTTACCCAAGGTAAGATGACCTCCATCCCAACAGAGTGAACCCATACTAGTGCCAGTTTCAGAATTGCTGTAAGGCCTTGATGTTCCCTGGCTGCTCTGGATAGGAAGTCATCAGAGACCTGATTAGCGGAAGCTGAAATTATTAATTTTTTTGTGTGTTTTTATGTGTGTGTGTGTGTTTTGTACTTTTCCTCCATCATATCACAGAATGAAATCTATCCTCTTAATCTCATTTTCTGTGTGCTGTGGCTCTGAGCAAACATTGTATCTGCATATATACAGCAGTATGAACGGGTCTATGCATTTTTTAACAGCGCTAAATCTGGTCAAATTCTGCCCCAAACTACCATAGAAACAGCATCATTTACTGTATTTTCCTACATGCTATTATTATTATACATTTATATGGCTCTGACATATACCGCAGTGCTGTACAGAGGACACTGAGCCAGTCACATCAGTCTCTGTACAGAGGAGCTTACACTCTAATGTCCCCCCCACAGTCACATCAGTCTCTGTACAGAGGAGCTTACACTCTAATGTCCCCCCCACAGTCACATCAGTCTCTGTACAGAGGAGCTTACACTCTAATGTCCCCCCCACAGTCACATCAGTCTCTGTACAGAGGAGCTTACACTCTAATGTCCCCCCCACAGTCACATCAGTCTCTGTACAGAGGAGCTTACACTCTAATGTCCCCCCCACAGTCACATCAGTCTCTGTACAGAGGAGCTTACACTCTAATGTCCCCCCCACAGTCACATCAGTCTCTGTACAGAGGAGCTTACACTCTAATGTCCCCCCCACAGTCACATCAGTCTCTGTACAGAGGAGCTTACACTCTAATGTCCCCCCCACAGTCACATCAGTCTCTGTACAGAGGAGCTTACACTCTAATGTCCCCCCCACAGTCACATCAGTCTCTGTACAGAGGAGCTTACACTCTAATGTCCCCCCCACAGTCACATCAGTCTCTGTACAGAGGAGCTTACACTCTAATGTCCCCCCCACAGTCACATCAGTCTCTGTACAGAGGAGCTTACACTCTAATGTCCCCCCCACAGTCACATCAGTCTCTGTACAGAGGAGCTTACACTCTAATGTCCCCCCCACAGTCACATCAGTCTCTGTACAGAGGAGCTTACACTCTAATGTCCCCCCCACAGTCACATCAGTCTCTGTACAGAGGAGCTTACACTCTAATGTCCCCCCCACAGTCACATCAGTCTCTGTACAGAGGAGCTTACACTCTAATGTCCCCCCCACAGTCACATCAGTCTCTGTACAGAGGAGCTTACACTCTAATGTCCCCCCCACAGTCACATCAGTCTCTGTACAGAGGAGCTTACACTCTAATGTCCCCCCCACAGTCACATCAGTCTCTGTACAGAGGAGCTTACACTCTAATGTCCCCCCCACAGTCACATCAGTCTCTGTACAGAGGAGCTTACACTCTAATGTCCCCCCCACAGTCACATCAGTCTCTGTACAGAGGAGCTTACACTCTAATGTCCCCCCCACAGTCACATCAGTCTCTGTACAGAGGAGCTTACACTCTAATGTCCCCCCCACAGTCACATCAGTCTCTGTACAGAGGAGCTTACACTCTAATGTCCCCCCCACAGTCACACACTATTATTATACATTTATATAGCTCTGATATTTACTGTGTCACGGTTTTGTGCTGGGAGTACACTCAGTTGTATGCCCCCAGCACTGTGACCAGGCTGTAACCAACTCAGTGACGACCATTATTTAATAAACAATGCCGATTTTTAAAAATAATTAATACGTTAATGTCATTCTAAGATTCACTTTCAAAGCTTGACATGACATTTTTAGTGTTTTGGGTTTGCATCTTCTTCAAAAAATATTTTTACCCCTTACAGCTATTCCATTGAATACTTTGTCATGTAGTTTCCTTTTTTTTTAGAGATGTCTTCCTCTGGGGTGCAGATACTTTGTCTTTCTGTCACCACCCGGCTATCAGTCGCGTGTCCTAAGTCTCACTGATCCTAGATAATAACCCCATTCTTCCACCCATCGTA
>NW_017307316.1:469769-471812 GCF_000935625.1 Nanorana parkeri
GTGTGATCAGGAATGACAGCTTAAAGCCGCCTCCAAATTGAAGCCATTCATCACACGGTGACAGGTCCGAGCTGCTAACAATACACACGGTTTATTTATCTGTGAGCGTGGCGTAGGGGGTGGGTGGGACAGGGGGGTCCTATGTTATGTCAGTGTGACTCAGCATCACTATGGAGTCACCTCACCTTTCCTGAAACTGGTGAGGTTGCAAACGGCACACAAGTCACATCTAGATGTGATCTGCTGCTGGCACTAAAGGTGCCCACAAACATTTCAATGAGATCATTTGCTAATCTGGGGGTAGGTTGGCCATCTTCCAAAAAAATTGGAGTGTACATATGCACTCTTTAGAAAAAATTGGAGTGTATCTTGGCCTTCTTATCAAAACATTGGAGTGTACCTTGGCCTTCTTATCAAAACATTGGAGTGTACCATGGCCTTCTTTCCAAAACATTGGAGTGTACCATGGCCTTCTTCCCAAAACATTGGGGTGTACCATGGCCTTCTTCCCAAAACATTGGAGTGTACTATGGCCTTCTTCCCACAACATTGGAGTGTACCATGGCCTTCTTCCCAAAATATTGTAGTGTACCATGGCCTTCTTCCCAAAACATTGTAGTGTACCATGGCCTTCTTCCCAAAACATTGTAGTGTACCATGGCCTTCTTTCCAAAACATTGGAGTGTACATTGGCCTTCTTCCCAAAACATTGGAGTGTACCATGGCCTTCTTTCCAAAACATTGGAGTGTACCATGGCCTTCTTCCCAAAACATTGGGGTGTACCATGGCCTTCTTCCCCAAATATTGTAGTGTACGTTGGCCTCCTTCCCAAAAAATTGGAGTGCATGTTGGCATTTATTCCTTAATTTTTTTGTTGAATAGGGAAGGAAATGATGCAAAAAGGTGAACAATTTTCTTCTTCTTGATTGAAATTTTTAGGAGGTTTACATGTGTTCAAGACAATGGCATTAAGCTCCTGTTCACATGTGAGCTGCAGCAAAAGACACCAAAACATATGCACTTGGTAAGATGTGCTGTAATGCTATTCTTTGTGGTGCTGTACCATGTGCTTTTAGATGCGTGAAATGGCACCAAACCATATGGTAACAATGTAACACATGTTTTAGTGCAGCACATTATGACTTATTTGGTGGGATCGTCATGCACAGGGAAGCCCCTTCTAAGGGAAGGGGGGTCTCAACGGGGCCAGACACTGGTCTAATTTCCGAGTCGGTAGGACCTGGCTGAAATATGGCCAGTGCATGGCCAGCTTTACACGAGCCTCAACACAAGCTCTTTCACCCAACACAAGCTCTTTCACCCAACACAAGTTCTTTCACTCTTGCACTCCTTCTTCAGGCTTCGTTTTATTTATGAAGGTGTTTATTTCACGCTGGTGTCAGACCTTTATGCACCGCGTTGCCTTCCCATTTTTCTTGGTATATTAAACAGCAAAATAATGTTTTATAGTAGCTAAACTAATGGCACAACTACAGCCATATCAAGCCAAACGACTGCTGTGGGGCCCCGCACTGGCTGGGGCATTGTAGAAATAGCATTTGGCAGATATTTTTGGATACATTTAATGTATGTGTAGAAGGAGAATCCTATTTTGCTTCCACACGGGTTTTCTAGAGATTCTCAATCACTAGAGGAACTGCCTTTGGGATGGAGAAAAAAGTGACGGGGGCCCCTCTGGTTTCTCTATGGGGTCTATCACACCTAATTAAGTCCTTGGTTAAAACGTACATTTATACAGATCTTTATGTAAGGCCTTAAAAAAGGAAGTGTGTGGAAGGAGGAGGGGCAGAGGGACAAAAAAGCACTGAGCGCCGTGTCAGTCCGCAGGACGCAGTCCGTTATCTGTAATCAGTGCTGGCAGTTAATGTCAGGGACGGAGGGGGTTAAAGCAAGACGTGTTAGTGGATTTCCATGTGACGGGCGCCCTAGTGAGCGGTGAATGGAGAGTCATACTAAACAAAGCCCAGACAGGTCCCTTAACAATGATAAATGGTGCGGTCTCCAAATGTGTGTCAGTGACA
>NW_017307316.1:471822-477748 GCF_000935625.1 Nanorana parkeri
TATACAGTATATATATATATACATATATACACACAGTATATAAATACAGTATGTGTGTGTGTGTATATATATATACATACACACACACACTATCATTTAAAATATTTGCACCCTAAAGCTTTACCAGAGAACCCCTTTAACGACACCATCTCAGCAGCAAAGTTCCCTGAGGTTGCAAAATGTCACCCATCATGTATAACCAGGGTTCTGTCACTGGAAGGAGATGACTACCCTTTGCCATGTTCTGGTTGTCTGGTGACATGTCTCCTCTGCTGTCCTGACCCCGGCGGTGACCTGTGATATTACGGCTGTCTGCAGTCCAGGATCATGTGGGGTTTAATGTTTCATTCATCAATGTCCCGATTAGCATGTCCCCGTGTGCTCTGTGCGGCCTCATCCATCATACACATCTGTCACACTTCTATGTACCAGATGCTGAGCCCTTCTCTCCGCATAACCTGTGCATTTATTTTTTACCAAGCCTTATAGTGATAGCATGTACTACGGCGTGCCTACAAAACCATGGAACTGTTCAAATTGGTGACTGCTCTCTGAGCTTACAATCTTAAGTCTCCACCATAGTCCTGCATACACATACCCACATGATACATTAGCCTTCAGTGCTGGTGGGTCTCAGTGCTAGGAGTGATAGCGTTCCCTATGACCCCCACATGCTAAACCTCTACTAATAACTAACATTAACCATCCCTGTGACCCTAACACTAATCATAGAAATAAAGCGGAGAGGAAGAGCATGTGCCCTCTCCCTGTAACCTTATTTCTAACTCTTTTTGGACCACCACCTTTTGACAAATGTTGATTGAAAAATTGACTTTTGTCAAATTTTGTCAACATTTGCTCTCCCTGTAACCCTAACACTAATCCTCCTTGTAACCCCAATACTGACTCTACCTTTAACACTTACACTAACCCTCCCTGCAACCTTAACATTAACTCTTCCTTTAACCCTAACGCTGACTCCCCCCCATAACTCTAACACTCACCATAACGCTGACACTAACCTTCCCTGTACTCCTAACACTAATCCTCCATGTGACCCTAACTCTAATCCTTCCTGTAACTTTATTACTAACTCTCCCTGTAACCATCACACTATCCCTCCCTGCAACCCTAAATGTAACCCTTCCTGTAACTTTAAGGGTTCGTTCACACCAGATGCAGTGTGATCCGGCCCGATTCTGGCCAGAACACACTGCATGGCATTGCGGCCAGCTCACTTTTCTGTGGGGCTGGAGGGGGGCGTGGCGGGCCATTGAAGTGAATGGCACCGTAGCCACGCCCTCCGCCCGCAATGCGATTGGCCGCACGGGATCACAATACATATTATGCCTGCGGTCCGGTCCGATCAAAATTGCAGCATTTTGATCGGACCAGACTTCAGGCATAATGTGCCTTGCGATCCCGTGTGGCCGATAACATTGCGGGCGGAGGGCGTGGCTACGGTGCCATTCACTTCAATGGCCCGCCACACTCCCTCCTGCCCCTCTGGCCAGAATCGGTTCGGAAAGCACTGCATCTGGTGTGAACGAGGCCTAACACTAACTCTCCCTTAACACTCTTACTGTTAACCTACAAGTGTGCTTTTGGGCTGTAGAAGGAAATGGGGAAAACAAAGCCTATACATCCATGACCCCGGTGGTGCAGAGCAAGACTGGGTAAATATGCAAACTATAATGATATACAGCACTCAAAATGGCACTGCTAGATTCAATGGATCTCAACTGGTGATGTATGTACCTCATTGGGTACCTCTTCTGCCTACTAAAAAATGTATAATGACAGTTTTATGCCCTACTGGGGATGGTGGCTTTCTAAAACTGCCCCTCTTCCTTAGAGCAGGCGGCTCCTTGTGGCAGCTGACTCCTTAGAACAGGGGTAGCAAACCTCCGGCCCTCCAGCTGTGGTGAAACTACCAATCCCATGATGCATCTCTCTTTTGGGAGTCATGTCTGTGGCTGTGAGAATCTTGCAATGCCTCATGGGATGTGTAGTTCCACCACAGCTGGAGATCCGGAGGTTTGCTACCCCTGCCTTAGAACATCTTTGCTGTGTCCCCGAATCCCAACATTCTGGGGCAAAAATAGTGAACACAGCACCTTTATGGTGCTTCTGGCCCCTGTCCTCCTCTACGTGTTCCTACTGAATAGACCCCTACAGGTCCACTTTAAAGCCTGTAAAAGTAAAACAAAAACTGCAAAATATTTTAATAAGTTGTGAAACCCACCTGGGGGTACTTGGGAAAGGTTTATACATGTTGAGTGGCTAAGACCATGAATGTACCCGAGGCAGCTGGTACTTGAGTTAAGCCCCAACACCAGGGGGTCATGGCAAACACCGATTTTTTTAAGAACGATTTATCATTTTAACAAGTTGGTAAACCTTAATAGACGGACTGGTAACCCCCCAGGTGAATATGAGGTTTACCAATTAAAGGGTCCAAATATGATAATTGAGGTGGAGCCTGGGGGGCTGAGTCAGTCCATGGCTTCCCTTATATCTTCTAAACTCCAAAAGTCAGATCATTCTACCATAATTCCTAATTCTGTTCCCTTTCCCCTGGGAGTTTTGGGAATTTTCACCCATATTTGTGTGTTCATGCTTTTTAGGGATGTGGCAACCCCTCATAATGGGCCTAGCCGATGTGCAGACACAACAGAACCCCTCATATGGGTGCACCAGGTGTGCAGATCCAGAAAATCAGCAGAGAGAGGGTGCATCGCCCTCATAATTGCACAGCAGGTGTGCAGACCCAGAAACTCAGCACAGGGATGGTGGGAGTCCCTCATAATTAGCACAGCAGGTGTACAGACCCAGGAACTTAGCACAGGGATGGCTGGAGCTCCTCATAATTAGCACAACAGGTGTACAGACCTGGGAACGGAGTACAGAGATGGTGGAGACCCCTCATAATGGGTACAGAAGGGCTACAGACCCAGGAACTCAATGCAAAGATGGTAGAGACCCCTCATAATGGACACAGAAGTGGTACAGACCCAGGAACTCAATGCAAAGATGGTAGAGACCCCTCATAATGGGTACAGAAGGGGTACAGACCAAGGAACTCAGTGCAAAGATGGTAGAGACCCCTCATAATGGTTACAGAAGGGGTAGAGACCCAGGAAGTCAGTGCAAAGATGGTAGAGACCCCTCATAATGGGTACAGAAGTGGTACAGACCCAGGAACTCAGTGCAAAGATGGTAGAGACCCCTCATAATGGGTACAGAAGGGGTACAGACCAAGGAACTCAGTGCAAAGATGGTAGAGACCCCTCATAATGGGTACAGAAGGGGTACAGACCAAGGAACTCAGTGCAAAGATGGTAGAGACCCCTCATAATGGGTACAGAAGTGGTACAGACCCAGGAACTCAGTGCAAAGATGGTAGAGACCCCTCATAATGGGTACAGAAGGGGTACAGACCCAGGAACTCAGTGCAAAGATGGTAGAGACCCCTCATAATGGGTACAGAAGGGGTACAGACCAAGGAACTCAGTGCAAAGATGGTAGAGACCCCTCATAATGGGTACAGAAGCGGTACAGAGCCAGGAACTCATTGCAAAGATGGTAGAGACCACTCATAATAGGTACAGAAGGGGTACAGACCAAGGAACTCAGTACAAAGATCTCCCCGATACATAGAAGAAACTAATAGGGGGTTTAACTCTGCCCCATCTGCCAAACTCCAAAATATCAGTTTGGGGTGGATTGACCCTTTAAACACATGCATCTGCCAACCTCCACAAGGCTTTTTGTACTTCATCCTGGCGGTGTTTGTGTTCTCCAACCAAGCGCCGCTGTATGTGGGTTAATGTAAGAGGGTGCTGGATAGACAACTTTGAAACGTACCACAGCACCATGTCCATCACATTGTAACAGTGTCAGCCAGTACCTAGGGACATCTTACTGCTGGAGAATACCTGATTGTTCTCTGTAGACAAGGCCTGGAACTCTATCACATTAGCTATTCGCAGTGTTTGTCATCTTTCGAAGGCCCCAGATAGCTCAGCTCAGCGGGGTGTCCCCAAGGGGAGCCATGTGCACAGCTCCGGCCAGGTCTGTCTCCCTTCTCTGATAGATCCAGGATGCTCCACTGAGCTGCTGAAAGGCTGTCCAAGAAGGAAGGTCATTATCCCACTGCTTCACTGAGCTTGCCATCCCCGGGGATCCCCCTGACCTTTACCGGTCCTATTTCATGCTTCTCTGTTTCATCTTTTGACGCTCTTTCTTGTTAGCTCCTGAAAATAAAAACAACTCTCAGAACTTTTTCAAGAAACTCTCTCCAACTTTTTTTTTTACTTCAAACAATTTGCGATTAGATAATTATCAGGCTAAATATCCTTACACGCAGAACTGGATTCTTTATTGGCCTTTCCAGTGAAGGTAAATGGGACGAGTGGAGTGATTTCAGTGAATATTGATTGTACTGTAAAATTGTCAGGGCAGAAAATGTAATTTGTGCTCTCTGGGGCACTTTGATAAAAATTTTCTACAAAAACTTTATATTATCTTTGTTTAGAGGGTTTAGGGTGCATTTAGGGTAGTTTCGTTTATTTAATTTAGTGTACTGTGTGTTGTTTTTTTGTGTGCATTTGATTGGTATTCATGTACAGTCGCTTTCAATCTTTTATTTTCCTTTTTATGTTGTTTGTGAAATAATGAGGCTAATAGGGGGCCAGTGGCATAAAACAATCGCCATAGCGACCCAGGCAGCCGCTATGGGGCACAGGGGGACCCAGCCAGGACATCCCCCTGATGCCGTGCGGGGCGCCTGGGTCGCTATGGCATCTTAGGCTGTTGGCCGTCACTGGCAGGTGTGAGGAGGAACATGTTGCTGTTAGATCACCGACTACCTGTCAGTGATCTGTGCAGCGGCGCGTTCCTCCTCACAGCCGCTGCTGAGTCAGTGACAGCCAGCAGCTATGGAGGAGGAAGGCTGGGCCAGGCGTCAGAAGAGGAGGAGGGGCCGGGCGATGGAGGAGGCGGGGCCTGCCAGCAACCCTAGAGGCAGACAGCTGATAGGGGCTGACAGGTAAGAGGTGTGCAGCCCACCTGAGACCCTGCCAGAGCCCACCATAGAGAGAATATGCAGGGTTACCCTCAGGTGGGCTGTTTGGGGATATCAGGTGGGCGTAACTAGAAATACAAAACTTTGCTATGGGGCCCTGCGATTTCTAGTTACGCCCTGTAGGGGGGCCATTTTTTTGCCAGGTCCAGGATAGTTGAAAGGTGCTTCTGTAACCCTCAGAAGTAATTTGAAGCCAACTGCATTCTTAAAAACTACCATAACTACCACCTAAATGTCCCCTGCCCTACTGACTCCTAATGCATTTGGGTAAAATAGCAAAATTGTGCTGAAATCTCCCAATTTTTTTTTTTTTAAGTAATGGAATCCCTAGGTTTAGGTACTTGGCGATTATGTGTATGTTACATCAAAGTCTTTCTTCTCCTGGCCACACAGCCATTTATCTTTTATCCGCTTAATATTCATGACTGATGGATTCGTCGATTTCGTCCCTCTGTTCAGACCTCAATAAACACACAGACTGCCTTTATATTAAACAAACCAACTTTAACAATAACCAAAGTAATAAACCAAATGGTATACCAATAAATAATCTTTATTTACCCGCACCCGGGTGACACCATTGGAGGGGTGACACCAAAATGACTGAAAGTCATTTTGGTGTCACCCCCCTCTGAAAAGTTGGGCACTTGGTCATGGACCGAGCACCTGACAGTTTCGGAGAAAGGGGACCCTTACCTTATCTCAAGGGTGCATGTCCCCTCCTCTCCCTGCCGTCGTCCATCACCAAGATGCCGCCGGCAGGTATCAATAAGATTGCCACGCATGTGCGGTGACGTCATGGCGGGGTGTCACCCGGTAACCGCTCCGGGTGACACCCCG
>NW_017307316.1:477842-492447 GCF_000935625.1 Nanorana parkeri
CCCGCACGCCCCCCCCCCGCCTCGGGACACTCCTGCTCTTAACAACTGTTTGATCTGAGAAGAGGTCTTTGGGTGCCCAACAGCCCAAATAAGGCCTCTCCTAAAAACTCCTCCCATGTCCCCAGCTGCACCCAAACCAGCTTGAGGACAGTTACTGCTCCCAAGTTCCAAGGGGCCAGCCCCCTACTCCCGCCCCCCCAAGTACTGACACTATTCGTGTAATTGACTCCGATTTTCAGTCCCCCTAACCCCCCAAGCTGCTGCGATATAAAAAGAACCTTGTAACCATCAGAAAACCACAAAATTCAGGGAGGGAGGGCAGGACAACTTCCTGCTTCCTCCATCGATTTTCCAGAAAGAACGCCCCTCAGTCCTTGCAGTGCCAACCCATGCTACTCCTCCCGGGCACCTGAACCCAACATCCATTCAGGTAAGAACATTTAATTCCCATTTTATTTTGTAAACCCCTTCTCAGCCATCTGTCCAGCCTCTTGCCTGCTTACAGAATACTGTGTTTCCTGACCATAGGCACCATCATGCAGTGGCCCATCACTTCACCAGCTGTTGGCGTAAACCCGAAGGGCTCACAAAATTTCATTTGCATTTGCTGGTCTCTGTGTCACAATTAGTGGGTTCCCAAAAGTCTAAAAAGTGCATGGGTTTCATGCACTCTTTAGACTTTTGGGAACCCACTAATTGTGACACAGAGACCATTCCATGACAAGAATTTGGCCCTAGGAGTCTCTTATCCCCCATTCTTCCACCAGCCGTTCTCAGCTGCTCCTGACACGGAGAGAGTTTGAAGGAGCCATCAAGAAGAGTCAATAATTTCACTTTACCAATAATCCACTTTGTCTATTACAGTCACTGGCAGAGAGGATGCTAAGTAGATTGGGCCTGATTGAAGGCGGCGTGTTTGTCCCCCCCGGGGATGCAGATAAAGACAATTATCAGCTGGTGGAGTCTACGCTCTTGGCCTTGGCGTGATGTTCGATTGATAGGAATAAGAAGGAGCGTTAATGGATGAGAAATGCATTGCTTAGTGCGAGAATAGAGAGGACGCTCATGGTAGATACAGCGAGAATGGGGCCGGAAAGGAAGATTGAACTACTTAATAAAGGCTAATGTAATAAGGAGGCAGGATACAGATGTATCTCGATAAAGGATCTGCCCTCACAGCTTAACAGAGTACCAAGAGTAGAGGACTGATCATATAAATACATATATCTATATCTACATTTATTGACTGCAGTCACTGTTGTTGGGGATGACAGAGTTGGTTTTCCTGTATAGGTAGCAAGAGTACACAAGCTTTATAGCACTTCCAGCATCAGAAAAGCAGAATTAACAGTTCCAGCATCTTCTTAGCACCAGGACCAGCTGTAGCTACACATCTCAATCTCTTTCTATGAGTGAAAGGACCTTGAGTGCTCTGCTCCTCTGCAGCCAGTGAGAATACCCAACACCTCTGGTATAAGGGAGCTTATGACCTTTGCCCCTGTGGAATGCCTGAGGAGTAATGGCACCGACACACACCCCATTGTAGGGATGGCTGTGGAGGAGTAAGAAACTGCAAGGAAGCCCAGGTTAGGTGGGTATTTAGGGGTCATGGGATGCCCATTGCAGAGACACTGTCTCTGCAAGAGACAGTGTCGGGCAAGGCGACATTGCCTCTGTAAAGGGGGAACCTACATTTCAAATTCCTCCTTTCAAGTGTATCCAACTTCTCCCATGCTGAATTGCTGTGTAATTGAAAAAAAAAAGTTAGATAATATACTTGCCTTTCCCCAAACCCCATTATCCGGGTAAGAGCCGGGGAATGTTTAGTACCCTAAAACTCCCTGTCAGGGCCACCATCAGGGGGGATACGGCCGATACTCATGTAAGGGGCCCAGGCAGCCTAGGGGCCTGCCCAGGAGCCTTTCATGAGTATCGGTCGATGGTGACAGGTGAGGAGGGGGCCGGGCCCCATCGGACCCGCTGCTCTTCTGATCTCGGACTGTCCAGAAGTGAAGTTGCGTCACTTCCAGCCAGTCCGGCAGCAGAGGAGGCCAGGTGTACAGGTACCAGGAGCAGCTAAGAGGAGCTGGGAGGGAGGGAGATGCATTCCTGACCAGCCAACCTGAGGCCCTGCAGAGCCCACCATAGAGAGTATCAAATGGGCTGTGCAGCATCTATGGTGGGCTCTGCAGGGTCACTCTCAGGTATGTGTGGGTTCTCAGGTGGGTCCTGCGTCCAACACGTCAGGGGGGCCCCGACCTAAAGCCGTGTAAGGGGCCCCTACATTTCTGATGGCTGCCCTGCTCCCTGTGAAGACAACGATGAAGACTGAGAAGACTGCGTCTTTAAAGTACTCACTCTCTGCACTGCAGAAGCTGGGAATGGCAAATATATTCTCTAGCTGTTGGCACAAGACAAGATGGATCCGCGGGTTCTGACTCTTCATCTGCATGCAATGGAGAATTTAAAAACAAATTGCAAAAAGCTGGCTAAGGTGGTGGGTGTAAATTGGGGGGATAATTCAGGATGTTCTAAGAAAGACCCTGTTAAAAAGAATGCCATTTTTGTTGTTCTGTAGGTTTGCTGTAGCTTCTGCTCTCTGAATACCATGTAGGTCAGGCTTTCTCAACTAAGATACCTTTAGAGATTTCTAGGGATTCCTTGAGCATTGAGCAATGACCTATGACATTTCATCTAAGGGGTCACTTCTACATTGATCACCAGTCCTGAGGAGCTTTTCTCTAGTGATTACCAATGTAAAGGAACATTTTTCCTCCGACCACCAATGTAAAGTGGCAGTGGGTGTAAATTGGGGGGGATAATTCAGCATGTACTAGCAAAGACCCTGTTAAAAATAATGTAATTTTTGTTGTTCTGTAGGTTTGCTGTAGATTCTGCTCTCTGAATACCATGTAGACCAAGCTTTCTCAACTAGGGTTCCTTTAGAGATTTCTAGGGGTTCCTTCAGCAGTGAGCAATGATATATAATGTAAGAGGTCACTTCTACACCGTGCAAATTAGCTTGTTTTCACTGACTACCAATGATAAGGGACATTTATTTTTTGACCACCGATGTCACAAGGCATTCCTTCACTGATCACCAATGTCACAAGGCATTACTTCACTGATCACCAGTGTAAAGGGACATTTTTCCACTGACCACCAGTGTAAAGGGACATTTTTCCACTGACCACCAGTGTAAAGGGACATTTTTCCACTGACCACCAGTGTATAGGGACATTTTTCCCCTGACCACCAATATAAGGAGGTAATCCTTCACTGACCACCAATGTAAATTGGCATTTATTTGCTGACTACCAATGTTAAGTGGCATTTTCCCCCTGACCACCAATGTAAGGGGAGATTTTACTTCTGATTACCAATGTAAGGGGGTATTTCTTCACTGATTACCAATGTAAGGGGGTATTTCTTCACTGATCACCAATGTAAGGGGGTATTTCTTCACTGATCACCAATGTAAGGGGGTATTTCTTCACTGATCACCAATGTAAGGGGGTATTTCTTCACTGATCACCAATGTAAGGGGGTATTTCTTCACTGATCACCAATGTAAAGAGGCATTTTTCCACTGACTATCTATCTATGGGGGTGTTTTTTCACTGATTACCATTGTAAGGAGGCAATCCTTTACTGACCACCGATGTAAAAGAGCATTTGTTCACTGACCACCAATACAAAAGGATATTTTTCCATTGATCACCAGTGCAGTGTAAAGGGACATTTCTTCAATGACCACCAATGTGAGGAGAGACGCCTTCACTGACCACCAATGTAAAGAGGCATTTGTTCATTAACCACTTGTGTAAGGAGGCTTTCCTTCACGATCCACCAATGTAAAGGGACATTTTTCCTTTGACCAGCAATGTAAGGGGGAATTTAATCTACTGATGACCAATATAAGGGGGCATGTCTTCACTAACCACCAATATAAGGGGGCATGTCTCCACTAACCACCAATATAAGGGGGCATTGTTCCTCTGACCACCAATGTAAGGGGGCATGTCTCCACTAACCACCAATATAAGGGGACATTGTTCCTCTGACCACCAATGTAAGGGGGCATGTCTCCACTAACCACCAATATAAGGGGGCATTGTTCCTCTGACCACCAATGTAAGGGGGAATGTCTCCACTAACCACCAATGTAAGGGTGCATTGTTCCTCTGACCACCAATATAAGGGGGCATGTCTCCACTAACCACCAATATAAGGGGGCATTGTTCCTCTGACCACCAATGTAAGGGGGCATGTCTCCACTAACCACCAATATAAGGGGACATTGTTCCTCTGACCACCAATGTAAGGGGGCCTGTCTCCACTAACCACCAATATAAGGGGACATTGTTCCTCTGACCACCAATGTAAGGGGGCATGTCTCCACTAACCACCAATATAAGGGGGCATTGTTCCTCTGACCACCAATGTAAGGGGGAATGTCTCCACTAACCACCAATGTAAGGGTGCATTGTTCCTCTGACCACCAATATAAGGGGGCATGTCTCCACTAACCACCAATATAAGGGGGCATTGTTCCTCTGACCACCAATGTAAGGGGGCATGACTCCACCGACCACCAGTGTAAGGGGGCATTTTTCCTCTGACCACCAATATAGGGGGACATGTCTCCACTAACCACCAATATAAGGGGACATTGTTCCTCTGACCACCAATATAAGGGGGCATTGTTCCTCTGACCACCAATATAAGGGGGTATTGTTCCTTTGAACACCAATATAGGGGGGCATGTCTCCACTAACCACCAATATAAGGGGGCATTGTTCCTCTAACTACCATTGTAAAGGGGACGCTTTTCCATTGACAACTAGTATAGGAGGAGAATTTTTACAGTCTGAGTTTCTTTTCTGGCCGTCATTATTCACTTTCTTCTATGATTAGTATTTATGTATAGAGCAAGGGAGTGTTGTAAAATATTTGTCTCCGTGTGTCAAATATAATAGCTGTGCCAAATTCCTCATTCTTTTATTCAAAACATTGAACAGCTTACTGATCATACTGTTTGTACTATAAAATGCAGATAGAATCATTTTAGAAGGGTTTCCCGGAGACCTCACAATTATTTCAGTGGTTCCTCCAGGGTAAAGGGGTTGAAATAAAGGGGTTGGGTTAGTCCATATCACAAGGTTTAGCTCTAGGAGTATTATTACTATACAGGGTTTATATAGCGCCAACAGTTTGCGCAGCGCTTTACAATATAAGGAAGACATTGCAATCACAATACAATTCAAGACAAGATGGTAAGGAGGGCCCTTACATTCTAAAAGGGAGGGGCCAGTGATGTAGGTGAAGGGTTGAGTTAGGTTGAAGTATAGGGGCTGTATTTGGTATAAATGTCGCCGAGATCACTTGTATGCAGCCTGCAGGTCTGCCGTTCTCCAATGGGAGGAGGTTTGGCGGTTAGGGGGGCAACCTGGCCTTGGGGCAGTGGAGAGAGTAAATCCGGTCCTGCCGGCAGTGTTTGGCTGGACAGCTTGGCCTATTAATGAGAGCTGAAAAATAACAACTGCATCCAGCAAGAAATATAGATTTGTCATGTTATAATGACAACCTTCAACAAGCAATTTTGCTGATGATCATACCCTGAGAACATTATAAAAGGGCATTGTTTTACTCTGTCCTAAACACACTGTGATCTTCTGTTGTCCCCAGGAAGTCTTATTAAAGCGAGCGGCGGATCTGGTGGAAGCCTTGTATGGGGTGCCGCACAATAACCAGGTAACTAACTGATCTCTCTCTGTCTGTCTCTCTCTGTCTGTCTCTCTCTGTCTGTCTCTCTCTGTCTGTCTCTCTCTATATACATAATATATATTAATGGTTAGAAAGATAGAAATTAACAGAAAAAAACAGCCAGGAGGAAAAGGAGAAGGTGGGCTGATTAGGGTAAAGCAGGGGTAGGCAACCTTATCGCTCCAGCTCTGGTGAAACTGCAAGTCCCACCAGGCATTGCAAGACCCTGACAATGACAGGCATGACTCCCGGAGGCAGAAGGATTATAGGTAGGGATGCACCGATTCCGGTTTTTCGGTATCAATATTTTTTTCCGGTACTCGCTGATACCGAATACCGATGCCGGAAGTCCCAGTAAGGGAAGCAGGCGGCTTGTAATGACTCACCACCTGGCTTCCTGATTAGCCGGGAAGCCGGGCGGCGTGTAAAGACTCGCCACCCGGCTTCCCGTTTAGCAGGGAAGCCGTCTCCATGCTCCCTCGTCACCAGGTAACGAGAAAGCATGGAGCCGGCTTCCTGGCCAATCAAGAAGCAGGCCTCCGTGTAATTACGCGTTGCACGGCTTCCTGATTGGTCGAAAAGCTGGCCAATCGGGAAGCCGTCCAACATGTCATTACACATCGCCCAACGTGTCATTATCACTTGTTTTGCCTGATGAAGGGGATCCTATGTGACCCCGAAACTTCACACTAAGTGTATTATACTCTTCTGCGTGTACGTCAATAAATACACACATTCTACTTATTGTTGGAGTGCCGGTGTCCATATCTTTCTGCATTACACAGCGCCCGGCTTCCCGTTTGGCCGGGAAGCCGGCTCCATGCTCTCTCGTCACCAGGTGACGCTGGAGCATGAAGCAGTCTTTCTGCCAATCAGAAAGCCGGGGGGAGTGTAATGACTCGCTGCCCGGCTTCCTGATACCGGAAGCTCAAGTATCGGGCTAGGCATCATAGCATTTTGGTGAGTACGAGTGCTCAATCAAATACTTGGCATCGGCACCGATACTAGTATCGGTATCGGTGCATCTCTAATTATAGGGATGTGCAGCTTCACCACAGCTGGAGCACCAAGGTTGTTATTGCTTACATACACTTTGCACATCATTCTATGTAGCCTGTGAAACCCATTTGTCATTGTGACTCTTCGTATCTCAGCAGGATATCATATTAAAAAGAGCCGCGGACATTGCCGAAGCTTTGTACAGCGTCCCCCGCAACTCCAATCAGCTGTCATCGTTAACATCCAATCACCCGCATAGCGGCATGATGGGAGTCAACTCCTTTGGAAGCCAACTGGCCATCAATATTGCAGAGTCTTCGCAGGCCTCCGACCAAGGTAACGGCCATGGGCTATCAGACCGGTTGTACTTGGTGCAAATGTTTCAGGTCATGATTACTGGGTATATTCTACATCAGTGCCAGAATGTCCCCGATATGCTGCCTAACAGGTTTGGTTTTTGAAAATGTTGTGTATGTCTGGGGATTAGGACTATTATGTCTACAACTATGCATAAGTATTAGCCTTACCTTCACTTTCCAGGACTGCACGGTCCAATAGGCAGAAGGGTTAGACCCAGTCTTATCAGTAATCAGCTCTCAGTAACAGACCTGGCCAGACACACCCCTGACCTTCTCTGAAGGACTGTGTGAGGACTTTTGTAATAACGTGGTAGAAAAGTCGCTCACACCCTAATAAGAATTTCAGTCAATGTTATTTATTGACAAAAGAATTGTCACATCATATAGCGATGTTTCAGAACCGTATAGGTCCCAGGCAAACAAGGTGCCACACACAGACCTGGCCAGGCACACCCCTGACCTTCTCTGAAGTGCTGTGTGATGATACTTGTAGTGAGGGGTGTGACTGTTACTCAGCTCTGCCCGGACAGAGCATTGGCCAGCACCCTGTCACAAGGGCTTCTGATGGAGTCTTCAAGTAGCCCTTCAACATACATTTCATGGGCATGGTCCACAGTTGTCACCATCAGGAAACCCGCCCTGAGAAATGCCATGTGACCATCTCTGGAGTGCATGTATACCAGAAGTGGCTACAAAGGAGGAGGAGGAGGATATCAGCAGGATTGGAATGCAAAAAAAAAAAAGATCAAATTAAGGTAAAATTAGGTAAAACTAGGACTAGAGGCTGACTTTTTTTACCCATCACATACCTTCCTTTCTGGTAATTTCATTTTAAGCATTCTAGTGTGAAATGATATTGTCCTGGGGATTGCAGGAGTGTACCTGATGGTAGAGGTGGCAGAAGGTACTGTTGGAGGAGCCAAGATGGCCAGGCAACTGTAGAGATACAAAAGTCATGAAAGCACACAGGGGGTGCTAGAGACATAGGGTAGCTTTTGGAGATACAGAGCCACACGTTGCTCCATAAATTAAGCTGGGGGTATTCAGGAGAGCCGTCTCCTGATTAGCTGTAGTGCCGGCTCTGTGGGAGAAACTGAGAAGTGGCAGAATATCTGGCGCTGGATCCCAGGAAAGATGAGTATCACAAATATTATGGATAATGCTGATAAAAGTGATCAGTGCTCTCCCTTAATAGCCAGACTTTCATTTCCATCTCTTGTTTCGCAGGTTACTCCAGGAACTCGAGCAGTGTTTCTCCACGGGGGTACGTCCCCAGCTCTACACCACAGCAATCGCACTACAACACCATCACTTCCAGCATGAATGGCTATGCGGGGGCCGGGATGACCAGCCTAGGAGTACCGGCATCACCAAGCTTCCTTAATGGCTCCACCGCCAACTCTCCATATGCAAGTGAGTTCCACCCCCTTCTTCCCTCTTTGCATATGGCGGGGAAGCAATTTAAATGGAGGGTTAGCACAGCGGGGATGCAATGTACCTGTCACATGGCCACGATCAATCGACAGATCACGACCGACCTCTTTCCATATAATCGCTAGCTACATTACTTTCTCACCAAAAATGTCTTCTGCGCCAAAGCAAACGTGCTAATTTTGACTCCTGCTGCAAAAAAAAAAGTTCTCTTCAAAATGTCTCACCTAAACAAAAATAGTGTGAAGGACCAATTGGTTGGCCAGGAAAAAGGGTGTAAGCAGTGGGGTGCCACCAGGAAACGGGAACTGATGTGTTATCAAGGCATGACTTCTGGATCATTTAATGACTACTAAACAATGTAAGATGGGTTGGGAACACAATCCCTGCCTACTACACACACACTTATACACGTACACACACACACACACACACACACACACACACACACACACATAGACACACGTACACACACACGTTAACACCTCTTTCACCCAAAACAACGCCTTAGTACTAGATACGATTTTGGCTATCGGGCCGCCCTGGTGCTCTGCAGGGGAGGAGCAGTAGCCCTGGCGCTTAGACAATTTTCACAATATGAAGTTCATGACCTCATTTTTTATTTTGACTTTGGTTTAACAAAATGTGGTAAATCAGACACAGATAACTTTTGTGCTTCAGACTTTAAATAAGAAATTCATGACTTTAATTTTTCTTTTTTTTCTACTGTCCCAGTTATGCCGGCGAGTCCCCCGCTCGGAGCTTCTTCCATCTCTCTCCCGTCCAGCGCCAATTCCGGTAACCCCACTGGTATCTTCTCCTTCTCACCGGTCAATATGATCTCCGCCGTCAAACAGAAGAGCGCCTTTGCCCCCGTGGTGCGACCCCAAAACTCTCCTCCACCCACCTGCACCAGCTCCAGTGCGAACAGTCTACAAGGTACACATGCCTGACCTCCATTTTTGGGGGTTTCAGTCTTTAGAACACACAGAAATGTCAGCAACATTGATGTGGTTGTTGTTTGCATGCAAACCAGGAAGTAAAAGCCGTTTAAACCAACCGATGGGTCCATTGTCATTCATTTTTTGCGAATCAGCCAAATAGTCCTCTCTAGACGTTGACTTGTTGAGTGGACTTATATTGTTAAATGGGATTTCTATAGGGCCAACCGTTTGTGCAGCACTTTACAATATACAGGTAAAGGTTACAGCTACAATTTAATACAATTCAAGAGAAAAGGGTTAAGAATGCCTTGCTCAGGAGGGCTTGCAATCTGGAATGAATGGCAAGTGATATAAAATAGTACTAGCTGTAAGGGATGAGTTGATGGAGAATGGAAGAGGTGGAGGTGGAATAGGCTTGCTTGAAGAGATGAGATTTCAGGGATCCACGAAAAGGAGACAGAGTAGGAGACAACCAGACAGATTGGGGTGGGGAGTTTCCAGTGGAATGGTGAGGCTCTAGAGAAGTCCTGTTGGTGAGCATGAGAGGAGATGATGAGGGAGCTAGAGAGTAGGAGGTCTTGAGAGGAGCGAAGATCACGGTTTGAGTGATATTTTCAGACGAGGTTGGTGATGTAGCTCAGGGCAGATTTGTGGAGGGATTGGCAGAGAGGGGTGGTGGGCTCTAAGGTGAATGAGTATGGCAGCAGCATGCATGATAGACTGAAGGGGGCGGGGGGGAGGGGTGGCCTATGTAAATGTAGTCCAAGGAAGAGGGAGTGAATTAGGTTGAGAAAGGGCATATTTTGTAAATGTTACATAAGTTAAGGTGGCAAGATTTGGACAGTGATTAGATATAAGGCCAAAAAGAGGCCAAAGTCCCAGGATACACCTAGCACCCTGGCATGAGGGAAGGGACTGATGTTTTATGAAATTGATCTAGATGGACTGGTGGATCTTGCAATTTTGATATTAATTAAAATGTGCATGGAGATATTGTAACACCCCAAACTGGGTGGAGACAGAGCAAGGAGCTATTGTAGAGAGATTTCACTGCTAGAATCCCCAAAGTGTATAAGAATCCAGCTGAGAGTCCACCCACTAGACTACCTAGATGGGTGGGAACACTCATTACTCCAAGCTGGGTGGAGACGGAGCCAGGAACTATGGTAGACAGATTCCACCATTAGCATCCCCAAAGAGTACAAGAAGCCATCTATAATCAAGTTTTAAGTAATCCTTGAGTTGAGGCTGAACTATTATAATAATTTATTGTTGGAAGGTCCAGGGCTATGCTGCCAATGAGACCAACAGAGGTGGCCATCTCAGGAGGCATGGTGAGGGGTGGCACTCAGACTGGAGTATACGGTGTCTTCAGTGCAGCTCAGTAATTCTGAGCCTGATGGCTCCCTGTCTGGCCACTGGCTGTGTGACAGCCACAGGCAGGTACAGTGGATGAGTGCAGGTTCAGCATCCCTGAGCACAAAACTGCCAGCCACTGGCATGGCAACTGGGCAGACACTTTTACTCATTGTGCCCAAGCACATACACAGCCTTGGCTGCCGCCGAGGGGGACTGGCAAAAATGGCTACGTCGGTTGGCATGCGCTCCCACCACGCCCTAGTTGGGTCAGATTATTGGGTCAGATTATTGCAAATACCTCTTGGAGATATGGTTCTATTTAAATGAGTAGATCACCTAAAAATAGATATTTCACTTATAGGGAGAGAGCCTGGTGGGGAATGTCCTCCTTTGGGTTCTTATATATTTTGCAGGTTCTAAACTTACATTTTCTTGGTATGCTCTTGGTGAACCTTGCAATGTTTGTTAACCCCAACAAACTTAAGAATTCTAACTCTTCCTCCATATATGGGCAGCACAGTGGCATAACCCCCCTCTGTCAATCCCTACACTGGCTTCCACTCGCCCAAAGGATGAAATTCAAAATATAAACACTTACAAAGCCATTCACAACTCTACCCCCGGCTATATCTCCAACCTTGTCTCAAAGTATCACCCTAACCGTCCCCTCCTCTCATCCCAAGACCTCCTGCTTTCCAGCTCCCTTGTCAACTCCTCCCATGCTCGCCTCCAGGACTTCTGTAGAGTCTCTCTCATCCTCTGGAACTCATTACCCCAACCTGTCCGTCTGTCTCCCACCTTGACTCTCTTTAGGCGTTCCCTAAAGACTCATCTCTTCAGGGAAGCTTATCCCACCTCAACCTAACCACTGAGCTATCACATTCTCAAACAATTAATCCCCACACAGCTCCCTCCTCATGTATCACTTCCCCCTCCCTTTTAGATTGTAAGCCCTCAGGGGCAGGGCCCTTCTTACCATCTTGTCTTGAATTGTATTGTGATTGTAATGTCTTCCTTATATTGTAAAGCGCTGCGCAAACTGTTGGCGCTATATAAATCCTGTATAATAATAATAATGGTTAGGGCTTCTGCCTTGCAGCACTGGGGGTCCCTGGTTCAAATCCTGGCCAGGTCACTATCTGCAAGGAGTTTGAATGTTCTCCCTGTGCTTGCGTGGGTTTCCGGGTACTCCAGTTTCCTCCCACACTCCAAAGACATACTGGAAGGTAAATTGGCTCCTGTCTAAATTGGCCCTCATATGCATGTGATATAGGGACCTTAGATTGTAAGATCCTTGGGGGCAGCGACTGCTGTGAATGTGCAACTATGTAAAAAGTGCTGCGAAAATTGTCGGCGCTGTATAAGTGCCTGTAATGAATAAATATGAAGATAAATAAATTCAAAATCTAGAAGCGAGAAGAATTGCAGCAGGAGCATGGATGCAGGAACTCAACCAAAGATCTTGAGAGATATAAAACAAAACTGTTAAGTTTATGTCTGGGCAAAATCTGAGTAACAGTTTAGCGTGAAGAAGTCCCTCAATTATCTGTAAAAAATAAGTCAAGGCAACTGGACTTGCTGTATTTTTGTAAAGAAATTAACTTTTTCCTTTGAAGACAGTCAAGTACGCATCCTAGACAGGGAGGAGGACTGATTCAAAAGAGGTGTGAAAGAGGCCATGTATGTAAAAATGGAGAAGCCGAGCTTGAATAGAGATACTGGGCAGGTTAATAACACCTCCTAGCTCCAATTATGCAAATGCAATCAACACCTGGTTGTGACTAACAGATTATGTGGATTGGAACGACATTCACCATATTTATTCCCAGATAACTTTTTCTACAAGTCATTCTGAATTGGGAAAGCTGGTTGGCTGACCAGTGAAGCGCCTTCAATAAAAATACAGCAAGTCCAGTTGCCTTGACTTATTATTTACAGATATATCGTGACCTGGATGAGTGAGAACCTTCACAGACAAGTCCTTAAATTGGCCAAGCACATATCACGTCTCTCATAAACCATCTGCCATTTTTTAACTGTTTTAATTTGATAAAAGGTGACATCTAGTTGGTTGCTATAGGATACCTTGCTTTGCCTTATTACATGACCCCAGATGTATTTGTCATATTGCCACATGCATTTATACATGACTAATTCTTCATTTCCTTTTCAGCCATGACTGGTTTGATAGTTCAGCCAATGTAGAACAAGTGACTTGAGATTCCATAGAAAACCTTTGCATCCCACAACTTCCTTCAAGAACAAGGACCTGCTGACCAGCACCTGATGGCAACAAACCAGGATATGACTGATCAAGCAAAGGCTGGTCTTATTTTTCAGAAGGTCCCCGATGTTACATTGAGGGATCCACTTGAGGTGGAAGATACCACTTACCCATAACCCCCTTCAATTTTTGAGGAAAGAGCATTAGCTAGAAGAGGACAACAGGTGCCTTTTCATTCCTTCTCTTAAGGACACACAAACCTGTAGGACCACACTCTTTCCATGTATTGAACAATGGACCATTTCCTACCAAACACTGCGAACTGGAAGCATCCCTTACGGATTACATTGTTTATATGTCGACATGCACTGAGGATCCATTCTCATTTGATGAACTGGATTGAGTGAGATCTTAGGGAATAAGGCCTGAGGCGTGTGTCGGGGGGGTGGTGGGGTGTTCATCTGGTCCATAAAAACACAAAGGAGATGTCTGGAATGATGCACAAAGAGGAAAGTGTCTCTAGGACTTTCTTCTCATGGTCAACAATATTCTTCAGCCCAAGGCACGACCCGTTCCAGACACTGGCATCGAACTCCACTGACAACTTTCATGGTGAAGGGTAGAAAATGGATTGTTTTGTACTGCACTTTCTATGAGGTTTTTTTGGGACATTTCAAATGTTACTTAAAGTTGTTTTTTTATTTCTCCATTTTGTTTCCGATATAAGTTATATGTAAAAAAAAATGCTTTCAATGTCTGAGTGCTGGAACCTCTGGTAGTTTGGTTAAGGGTTGAGGCTGTTTACTGCTCAACACCACCAAGATTATACAAATTGCTTCCTTTGAATTTTGTAATGCGCTTTAAGTCACGATGACGATTGTAGCATCTGCCAGGGCCAAGTGCATTGATTCTCCACATATTATTGTGGGATATTTTTTTTTAATCTAGTTACCGTCCTTTCCCTCTCATCCTTCATCACACTCTCCCAGAGCATGGGCTTGTGGTGGTCCAGATCCCAAGGCCTTAGATATAAGATGAGGGCCTTGGTTAGAGTCAACACACTGTCCCATAACCGTAGTGAGCTGGTGGTGATCCTGACCCCGAGGCCTTAGGTATAAGATGAGCGCCTTGGTTAGAGTCAACACACTGTCCCATAACCGTAGAGTGAGCTTGTGGTTGCCCTGACCCCGAGGCCTTAGATATAAGATGAGGGCCTTGGTTAGAGTCAACACACTGTCCCATAACCGTAGAGTGAGCTGGTGGTGGTCCTGGCCCCGAGGCCTTAGGTATAAGATGAGGGCCTAAGTTAGAGGCAATGTTTGTGTGATATTAGGTACAGAAGGTGACAAGTGATAGACTCCTTCAGTGTTGATGTCATAATATTATTTATAACATATATTTATTCTTGAAGCATTAGACGGTTTTTGAACGGTTGAGGTTCAGGAGATTTTCCCGTACGAAATCTATGTGTGCTTGTGTGTTCTTTTCCCCTCATTTCCACTGTCTTGTGCCCACCGATCGTC
>NW_017307316.1:492502-529111 GCF_000935625.1 Nanorana parkeri
GATCCAGAGGAACAATGTTCTGCTGATCTGGAACATTTTACTTTTTTGTATTTACAAAAAACTGACATTTATCTTGTTTACAACCTACGTTTCTGTAGCACAACAAACATGTATCCATGATCCAAATACTTTACAGTAAGATGGAAAATTTGCATTTACATCCAGGCATGGTTTACCCTTTAAGGATTGTCCAAAAACTGCGTCTTCCATAACGAATGTTGAAATTAATCTTGGTGTGCCCCAAAAATTCTGACCCCCTAAATTCAGAAATACATTCTGAGCAGAATATCTCAACATTTATTAAGAATCCAATGATGTGTCTTCCATAATTATCTTTGATGCGCTTTGATTTTAATCTTGCCGGCTTGCCCCAAAAATTCCAGCCATAAATTCAGAAATACATTCTGAGCAAAGAAAGAGTTTTTAAGAATCCACTCATGCGTAGTAGTCTTGGTTTTTGTGCACACCTAGTTTAAAAAAAAAAAGAAGGAATGGCTGGGGCTTGACGTATCCTGACACCAAGCTTGGTAACGTTGGCTCTTGGATGTGGATTTGTTTTGTCTTTTTTATTAAGGAGAACTGCAGCTTGGTTGAAATTGATATAACGTATATAATTGCTATAAAGCCATTTTGTAAGTTAATGTGATTAAAAAATTACCTTTCCATTTCAATCTAGTCTCACTGTGATTTACTATAAGTGGTCTTCCTTGTAGCCAGGGAACAAAGCATTTTGCTCAAGAGCCCTACTGGCTCACCACCTCTCCCAAAAGTCTCCACACAAAGCTTGAGGTTAAAGGAGAACTATGAGGAGTGCTTTTCACTCACCTCATAGTTCTAGCCGACCTGTGACAATTAGACTGTCACAGGTCGGCTCAGTAGATCGGGAGGTGAGAGAACACATACTGGCGTTCGCTCACCTCTCGATCCTGTCACGGCTCTCTGCCTTGACAGGGGAGGGGCTGGATTCCCCCCTCCCCGATCCGCCAGCGCTGATTGGCGGATCAGACGGGGGAGGGGGCGGGGAATAGCTGGCTCTGCCTCTAGATAGGCAGAGCCAGCTGTCAGGCACGCAGCTGGGCGGATCCCGGCACAATTGTCGGGATCCGCTTCAGCTGCAGCGTCTCAGTATATAGGGAGCTACAGCTCGCGGTATACTGAGCCTAGGGTGACGGGAGGACGCTAGTTTTTTGTCCTCCCGTTACCCTAAGGAGAACTATGGGGAAAAGCTCTAACCCCATAGTTCTCCTTTAATATTCAGGCAGCTTGTTGGCACCCCAACCAACATCCATTGGTTTTCTGCACCAAGAGCAGTGGCAGAACTACCAGGGTCGCAGAGGTCACAGCTGCGACCGGGCCATGGAGTTCCGCCACTTAGAGGGGGCCCAGGACAGGAGGACGGGGCCCCTAGTAACCGCTGATTACCAGGATATTTAATATCCCGGTAACCGCTAATATCAGTACCGGGGTCTCTTCCTCCTGTCCTGGGCCCCCTCTAAGTGGCGGAACTCCATGGCTCCTCATGTTTCACTGGCCCCTCCCTTTTAGAATGTAAGCCCTCAGGGGCAGGGCCCTCCTTACCATCTTGTCTTGAATTGTATTGTGATTGTAATGTCTTCCTTATATTGTAAAGCGCTGCGCAAACTGTTGGCGCTATATAAATCCCGTATAATAATAATAATTGGTTTTCTGCACCAAGAGCAGTGGCAGAACTACCAGGGTCGCAGAGGTCGCAGCTGCGATCGGGCCATGGAGTTCCGCCACTTAGAGGGGGCCCAGGACAGGAGGACGGGGCCTCTAGTAACCGCTGATTACCAGGATATTTAATATCCCGGTAACCGCTAATATCAGTACCGGGGTCTCTTCCTCCTGTCCTGGGCCCTTCGTGCTTCACGCTGCTCCCCTCACCTTGTTCCGGCCGGGCGCAGCATGAAGTATGATCGAGCCGGCGCAGCAGCCAATGAGTGGAAAGCGGGGCTATTCCCGCCACCCTCATCACACAGAGCAGCTGCCAACCATAGAGCTGCCTGTGTGCTATCGAAAGCTCCAACTCCCCGCGTATGAGAAGCCTGCTGCGGACATGAAGGGGGAGATATAGACAGCTGGGAATATGAAGGGGACATGTGAGAGGAGAGTGTGGGGTCAGGGAGCGGAATGCTGGGGACGTGAAGGGGGAGATGGGGGGAAGCTGGGGACATGGAAGAGGAGAGTGTGGGGTCAGGGAGTGGAGAGCTGGAGACATGAAGGGGGAGATGGGGGGAAGCTGGGGACATGGAAGAGGAGAGTGTGGGGTCAGGGAGCGGAGAGCTGGGGTAATGAAGGAGGAGGTACTCCTGACCCCTGCATTCTGTGCATTACACACTCCTGACGCCTGCACTCTGTGCATTACACACTCCTGACGGCTGCACTCTACGCATTACACATTCCTGACCCCTGCACTCTGTGCATTACACACTCCTGATGCCTGCACTCTGTGCATTACACACTCCTGACCCCTGCACTCTACGCATTACACATTTCTGACCCCTGCATTCTGTGCATTACAAACTCCTGACCCCTGCACTCTGAACATTACACATTCCTGACCCCTGCACTCTGAGCATTACACATTCCTGACCCCTGCACTCTACGCATTACACATTCCTGACCCCTGCACTCTACACATTACACACTCCTGACCCCTGAACTCTGCGCATTACACATTCCTGACCCCTGCACTCTGAGCATTACACATTCCCGACCCCTGCACTCTGCGCATTACACATTCCTGACCCCTGCACTCTACCCATTACACACTCCTGACCCCTGCACTCTACCCATTACACACTCCTGACCCCTGCACCCTGCGCATTACACATTCCTGACCCCTGCACTCTGCGCATTATACACATTTGACCCAGACCAGAGTAGGCTCAGATTTGATTTATTCAGGTACTTTCAGACATCTTGTAATGTCTGGTTATGACAGGTTCACTTTCTTTAACTGACTGACAACTGGCTCAGAGTCACAGACCTCGGGGGATGTGGGTATGTCCTGAGCAAAGAAGTAATTTCAAGATTTGTTCTCAATCCTCATAAATTTGCAGCTTTTGTTAAAACAATCTGGTGATCCTGCCATGAATGTACTTGTTCAGGCACTTCCTGTTATGAGGTGACAACTGTCACTCCATTGTGTGCCTTTGTCCTCATGGCCCCCTGGGGAAAACTGCAAGCAGCCATGACAACACACATTGTGAAATCAAGGTTCCCTGTTTTCACCATTAGTAACTGGGTGCCTAGCAATAATGTGACAGTGAAACGGCTGGAGGAGATCAGCACCTCTGTGATGGATGAAGCAATGAAGGTGGTAAAAACAAGTATTTCATGAAAAAACATGGCAAATGATTATAATACACAACACTTTAGCATATTAAATGTTTTTTAGTTAGAGTTTACACTTAAAGTGGCCGTGTCAGTACAAAAAAAAAAAATAATGCCCCAAAAGGTTTACCTAAAAAAAAAAAGAGAATGAATACTTATCTCTCCCACCGACCGCTCCGTTCAAGTGAAATCTTCCTCTGAAGTCTCCTGGGAAACCAAAAACCAGTAATGTGGATCTCCTGTGTTCCCCACTTCATTCAGTGATCTCCATGTGACCACTGAGTCCTGTAGTGAAGAAGAGGAGTAACTGAGCCCTGTGGGGACCCAAGAGATGGTCAACTCCAGAAGTGTTGGTTTCCCATAAGTTCAGAGGAGAGTTCATTGGAAAAGAGCAGCCTTAGGCATGCGGACAACCGAAGAATTAATCATGTACAGATAGATCTTTATGGGCATTTTTTAAGGGTCGTTGATGACCACACTTAAGGGTATGTGTACATGGGCATCTGTACACTGTAAAACTGATTTTCTCTCAACGAAAGTTAGTAAGGATGTAAAAACAGCTCAAGAAGCTACAACAGGTCAAGGGGTGTCAAAAGGAGGGAAGAAGGAGGTCAGGAGAACGCAAGAAGGAGGTCAAGAGGAGACAAGGAGGAGGTCAGTAGGAGGCAAGAAGGTCAGCAGGAGATATGAAGGAGGTCATTAACAGGCAAGAAGGACATCACAGGAAGAGGAGAGAAGAAAGTCAGTAGCAGGCAAGAAGGTGGTCAGGAGGAGACAAATAGGAGGAAAGGAGGAGGTCAGTAGGAGGCAAGAAGGTCAGGATGAGATATGAAGGAGGTCAGGAACAAGAAGGTGGTCAGGAGGAGACAAATAGGTGGAAAGAAGGAGGTCTGTAGGAGGCAAGAAGGTCAGGATAAGCAGGGCCGGCCTTAGGGGTGTGCGAGCCGTGCGGCCGCACAGGGCGCCATGGCAACAAGGGCGCCGTGCGGCCGTCACAGCTCGTCCTGTGGGCGGCTTCTCTCCCCCTCACCGCTGGCCATCCGATATGACAGCGCTCCCTCGTCCGCAAGTCAGTAGCAGGCAAGAAGGAGGTCAGGAGGAGACAAGAAGAAGGTCAGGTGGAGGTCAGAAACAACTTAAACTGATTTAAATTGCATGCTGAATGCACCTGACAGCACACTGCATTTGCCTGTAAACACAATCCAAACTAACAGCAGGCCAGATGTGACCAGAAAAGGAAAATAAAAAGAGAACCATAAAGGAGTTTATAAGTGTTCTGTTTTGGTGTTACTGGTCTCTAAACATCCAAAAACAATCAGCACTCTATAAAGAAAGATTCCACATATAATCATTTATTTAACTGAATCGTAGGGGTACCCAATAAAAATAAAAAGTGGCACATGTTTATGATGTAGAGTGCTTTAGAAAACCAATATTCCTCTAGAGTTTAAATCTACTTGTAGCCCAGTCAGTAAAAAAAATAATGCCCCAAGGTCTACATGTGAATAAATGAATACTTATGTCTCCCACTGACTGCTCTGTTCAAGCTAAACCTTCCTATGAAGTCTCCTGTGAAGCCTACAACCAGTCCTGTGGATCTCCTGTGATTCCTCCCATCGTCCTCCATGTGACCATTGAGTCCTGTAGTGAAGAAGAGGAGCAACCTAGCTTTGTGGGGAGATCAAGAGATCAATACTTCTAGAAGTGTTGGTTTCCCATAGGTTCAAAAGAGAGTTCACTTGAACAGAGCAGCCTTGGGTGAGGGGGCAGCTGGAGAAGTAAGTAGGCACAGATAGATCTTTTTAGGCATTTATTATATGGTCGCTTTAGGTGTTTTGTAACCACCCTAAGGTGGTATTTGTACACTTCAGAACTGTTCCTCTCCCCACAAATGTCAGCGGGGATGTAAAAAAAGATCAAGCAGCTTGAAACAGTTCAGAAAGAGTTAGGAGGTGTTCCCACCATCCATGTGTTGAGTTCCCGGATATGTACACCTGTTGTGCCCATCATGAGGGTAAGAAGGACGTCAGGAGGAGCCAAGAAGGAAGTCTGGAGGAGGCACAAATTAGGTAAGGAGGAGGGAAGAAGGAAGTCAGGAGGATGAAAGAAGGATGTTAGGAGGAGGCAACAAGGAGGTCAGAAGGAAGCAAGAGGAAACTCCGGAGGAGGCAAGAAGAAGGTCAGGATAAGACAAGAGGGGGGTCAAGAGGAGGCAAAAGGAGGTCAGAAGGTGACAAGAAAGTTCAGGAGGCACTAAGAAGGAGGACATCTTAAACTGATTTATAATGCATGCTGAATGCACCTGACAGCACATTGCAATTGCCTGTAAACACAATCCAAACTAACAGCAGGCCAGATGTGACCAGAAAAGGCAAATAAAAAGAGAACCATAAAGGCCGTTTATAAGTGTTCTGTTTTGGTGTTACTGTTCTGTAATCATCCAAAAACGATCAGCACTCTATAAAGAAAGTTTCCACATATAATCACTCATTACGTGAATCATGAAGATGGGCAATAAAATACAATGAAATGTTGGTTTTTATTGAAATCCTTGGAGAGTGAACTGTTCTTAGATGTTATCCTTGTCAGCTGGCCAATGAAGATAACCCTGCGGAGGGTCCCCGTGGTTTTGGTGGGTGGGGGAGCAGTTTTTTTTTAATTATGCAACTGCAATATGAGGTTTCCTCGGCCTGTAGGATGTACACCTATCCATGGACGACTCCTTTACTAGGATTCACACACTGCAGACCCGGAGAGTGACAACGAGATAACTTTACTGCAGCTGGCATCACCAGTATTTCAAATCCAAGGACACACATGTGGTTACTAAGACACTGGCAATAGTATATCACTACAGCCCAGCTGCTTGGTACCCGATTCCATCACTGTGGGAAATCTTCTATAGGAGAAAACTCTGCGATGCTGTAATGGTACCTCCGATGACATACTCTAGGGGGGTCGAGTGTAGTCAGGTGGAATCCTGCAGTCCATAGTTTGATTGGTTCAGTTCACTGACCACACTAGATCCCTGTTCCAGCAGTCTGCCACTTATTGCAGTCCTCCAAGGCCCAATTTTACACCACCACCACCACTTGTGCTCACTCAGCTCTTTCCAAGCAACCGACCACCTGACAAACTTAGTACATGACCTTTGTATTATGTCTCCTTATTCTACATCATCTTGTCACACAATACACAAAATAAAAGGGAAACTCTAATATCTCCAACTTTATTCCCTTTTACTTTGTTACTACAAGCACTGGCCTACATAAGCCTCATGGAAAATCTTTTCCTGAATTGCAGATGGACTCTAATACTGTAAAGTAATGATAGAATGGGCCCACAGACAGAAATCATATCTAGCCTGACGCCTCAAAGTACTCATGTCATGGGAGAAATATGGGGGCTGCCATTGCTGGTTTCATTCGAATGGAACACTGACTCCATAGGGAACTGCTGAGATGTTTGGGTCATCCTGCCACTACCAGTGATGATCCTCCCTGTTCCTGGACCTGCAATAAAGCAAACAGATAACGCAGGGCCAGGACAAGCCCTGGGGTACGGGAAATGGCTTAACAGACTTAGCGATGACAGTATTGACCAGTATTAAACAACTATAGATGAGTAGTACACACCGTTGTTTGTTTCACCCTTACCTTCCTGTGATGGACCTCACCAAACTCACTGGGCGAATAAGAGCTGTACAACATTACTGTTAACAATGCACTGAACACCGGTGCTAGGATTCTTGCCTAGACAGGCAAAGTTGCATTTTTGCGCGCCGACCCCCTCCCTGACCCCCTGTAGCGCTGGGCCTACTCCCTATCAGCATGTTTTTTTTTCTTCACTTACCTTCGGTGCGGGGGAGCAGCGGTGAGTCAGCGCTGATCCGGTGGGAGGAGCTCCAGGTGGGGTCCTAATTTAGCTGGCTAGCGACTGCCAGAGGATCCCGACACACGCAGCACCTCTGGCAGTCGCCGGCCAGCTAAAAATGCAACTTTGCCTGTCTAGGCAAGAATCCTAGCACCGGTGTTCAGTGCATTGTTAACAGTAATGTCGTACAGCTCTTATTCGCCCAGTGAGTTTGGTGAGGTCCATCACAGGAAGGTAAGGGTGAAACAAACAACGGTGTGTACTACTCATCTATAGTTGTTTAATACTGGTCAATACTGTCATCGCTAAGTCTGTTAAGCCATTTCCCGTACCCCAGGGCTTGTCCTGGCCCTGCGTTATCTGTTTGCTTTATTGCAGGTCCAGGAACAGGGAGGATCATCACTGGTAGTGGCAGGATGACCCAAACATCTCAGCAGTTCCCTATGGAGTCAGTGTTCCATTCGAATGAAACTAGCAATGGCAGCCCCCATATTTCTCCCATGACAAGTACTTGTCAAAATGCCCTGTTTTTTCCGTCCTCACCCTGCAGCGCCCTCAGGCGGCCGCTTGCCTTGCCTTGCGGTAGCGCCGGGCCTGCTGAACACCCATAGAACAACTTCAAGAGCATACCAATAGATATGGATAATAATAAGAAATATGGTCTATGGCCCATCTACTGGTCTCACTCCCTGCCTACACCACTGGCCAGTGAAATATTAGCTACAGTCTGCCGGTGGTGGGGCCTTTTAATTTGAGTGTTCCAGAGTTTGAGTATTTGGAAGAAAGTAAACACGGCAGTCCCCTTTGGCACGACTCCGCTCTCAAGAGCACACAGTGGTGGCCAATAGGACTTTCACCACGCTGATGCTCCGCAGATGTCTTTCTGGGTGTAGTCTACTTATTGATGGCAGGCAAAGATGTAGGCCGCACTGTCCCTGGCTGATCCCTGCCCTGCTGGCACACTTCTGGGTGAGGTTAGACAAAAAGGCAGTCCACGATGTACTGGTCCTTCATCTCAAGTCTGCACCTCCTTGGTGATCCATGAGACCTTTTCTGGGCTAACAGAACAGCCCACAGGATTCCACAGCTCTGTTCTCCACAGCATAGTCTGCTGAGCACCCCAAGGGTCTACTCAGCTCTGCATAGAGAGCACAGCCTACCAAATTACAGCCTGTCACAACCAAACACCCCCCCCCCCCCCCCCCGGTTCGCTCCCATCCCTGCCACAGCTGAGTCTGGTGGGTCTAACTCATGTCAGCCAATCCCATTCTCTCCTCCCTGGTTACTAGGGGTGGGTTTTTGCTCTGACCGCCATTGTGGCTATTTAAAGTCCTCCATCCTTCTCCTTTCTTTGCACTTTGTCATTCATTGACATTTCAGCATCATCTAGTTCTTTCCTCCCTAGCCTTTTTCTCCCTGGCCTGCCCCTCTCATTCATTGAATTTCAGTTCTTACAATCATAAAGGCTCAGCATCAAGTGTAGGTGTTACCTAGGGTGGTCTACAAGCAAATGCAGCCTGCCTATGAATGCATCCACTTCTCCAGACTGACACCCACCTATCAAGGAATTTTGATATTTCCATAGCTCCTCTCAAGAAGCAGCCCACTGGTTGCATTGGGGCTGAGGGCCCCCTAAAGGAAAGATTGTATTTTAAAAATGTTATTAACATGCTGATGGGGGGAAAGGGAGGGCAACCCAGGGAAGGCAAAATATAAGCGGAAAAAACTTCAGCTAAATCTCTGACCATGTATATAGACACAAATCAAGATTTTTATTTGCTCTGTGGCTCTTTTGATGGAGAAATAAAAGCTACCCTTTAAGGAGCACGGTTTTTATTTTAGTTATGCAGCTTGATCAGATTGGTACATAATTAATATTATCAAGACTCATGTCCATCCATTGATCCATTTGGGACTAGTGGAAAGCAACCATCTCCCCAGATGTGAATAAAGAACATGATGCGCTGGGAATTTCACCCTCTGAGATCCTGCACTGGTCTACGGGTGATGGTGTCCCTTGTGATGGATGGCCTTCTGTCTCACAACGTGTATTGATTCAGAATCAGTGAGTGTTTCCACTACATGGGACATGGCTCATTACACACATTACATCTGCTGATCATATTGTCAATAGCGTGTCTTGTAGTGAGTCTGTGACACGGTGCTGAGGTCAGTGTCAATACTTAAAAAGCCATTAAACTCCATCTTGTGATGACTTCCAATTTATCCTGACTCTAAGTGGGGGATGCTAGACAGCTAAAGGGTCAGGCCACTCAAAACTGGTAGATTATGGTAGCCACCTAATAGGGATGAGGGGATCTGCCTGGGTTTGGTTCGGGAACAGTTTAAGAATTCTTGTGTAGCGCCCTCTAAAATGTCGCTATCCAATTCAGAAATATCTGGACTGTAACCAGCCTAGATGCTGATTATTCACAGCTCTGCATTCAACAGGTGTCCCTGAGTTTTCTGGATCGATTGCTCCTCCTGTTGCTGAGTAAAAGGGAGCCTTGGCATACAGTGAGGGAGGATCCATCCTCAGACTATGACCATGCACCTGACCCTAGCCAATCCCTGAGTAGGATGACTCAGAAGCATGGCTGAGGGCAGGTAATAAAAGGTCTGGGGACACTGTGCAGAGGTCTCTCCTCCTGGGGGCCTCTCCCTAGGAGGTCTCTGTGATGCAGATGAAAAGGCCTGGGCCTCAGCACATGGCAGGTGCGGGGGGCCTAGAGGCCTAGGACACCATAGGAACTTTGCTTAGGAACACGTGGCAGGTGATGGGTGCCTTGTTCTAAGAGGATACTACTACTAATCTGGAGTGCTCCTTGACAGTGGCAGATGCTGAGGGCACAGAGATTCCAGATACTTCTGAGGAAAGACCTGATGGAAGCTGGGCCGGAGTCTTCTTGTTGTGGGGTACCGCAGAGGAGCTAGTGAGAGCGTCCGTCTGGGACCCACAAAAGAGATCCCTTACCCTATTCCAGGTGTCTGTTCTAGAAGAAGCCAGAGGTCCTTACCTGAGTCCAGAGATAGCTACCCTTCTTCATATGAGTTACTAGACCGTCCTGGCTGTTCGCAGTGTTGTTAAATAAACCATTGGTCAATCTGACCGGATCCCGTTGCTATGGGCCTTAGCGGTTGCTAGGGGAGAAAGCAGTCATTTGAAGAATCCGCCAGGGCATCCTACAGACCCCAAATCTTCTCTCCTGTTAATCCTTGCAAATAAATCTACAAAAAGACCCTAAGACTGGAGTCCATTCTGTCCGTGAGTGTCGGTGTGCTGTTGCTGATCCAAGAGGGCCGGTGGCTGGAGCAAACAGGTAGGAGAACCTATTTCATATACAGAGGCTCCTTCGGGGGTGAGCGCTACACTTGGTTGAACTTAAAAGTTCACGTTATTGTCGGTGAATGCCAATGAAGTCTACAGAGAGGAGTTGGGTCATCCATCCCTTCAAATGATTGACTCTTACTGACCAGGGGCAAAGGCTATGTATTATAGGTTGTTCCTTATTTCTGGTGGCAAACCTGCAAAGTTTTCCATCTTTGAACTTCCTGGGGATTTGATGTGAGGTCATGGAAGTGGTGAACCGAAACCTCATCCTTTGCACCTAACAGTTCCTATTATGCTCCACTTGCGAGTCCTCTTGAGTTCCCAGGTGTGCACACCTGCCTACTATAAGGGGTTCCAACCATCCCAGGGCAAACGCACCGACTGGGAAGACATGGGCACACTGGGCAAACACACAGATTGGGGTACCACAGACTGGGAAGACACTGACACATTGGGCATTGGCACAGATTCAGAGGGACTCACAGGCACCCTAGCTGCTGAGCTCTGAGCATCCTCCATGTCCAGGCGGAAGAACTCTCTCATAAGCTCATGCTGGTTGTGCATTGCCTCAGGACACTGACTATAGGGATGGCCCACCGCATTGCACAGGTTGCACCTTATAATGTTACAATCCTTCGCCAAATGTCCTAAACCCTGACACAGAGAGCACTTCATCACCGGACAGGAGGATGCAAAGTGCCCTTTATCACCACATTTATTACAAAGCTTTGGCTGGCCTGGATAAAATATGGTCAGCCTGTCCCTCCCCAGGAAAGCTGAGGACGGCAGATGCTGGATGACATTATCCACAACCCTCAGTTTTAGCTGCACAGACCACCCCCCCGTCCATATTCCCCGATCATCCACAATCTTCCTAAGGGGGCTCAGGATGTCTCCATATCTCCTCAACCATACAGATAAATCCCCTTGTGGTATGGACTCATTGCGGACAAGAATTGTCACCATTTTAATGAGCGGCTGGCGTGATATAAGCTTGGGGATGAGCCCTTTCCAGTCCGGCAGGCCCCTACACACATGCTCATACTTCTCCCAAAATATGTCCAAAGACTCTGCACGGATAAAGGATAAATCGTACTCATAGGAACCGGCCGGACTGATCAGGGCAAAGACATCTGCGGGCCTAAACCCCATCTGCAGAATCTTATCCACCACTGCCCTCCTATGTGGAGGAATACCCCCACCCTCCCATCGAAGCTGCACAACATTCCTCCTTCTAAATAGTGAGGCAGATTAAACATTTCCGGGATCATTCCCTGCTCCTGTAGCAGCACCAGCATATGTTTTCCTCACAGATTCACCACCAACATTTGCAGCATTGTCCTTAGACACAAGCAAACCTGCTGACAAGGAGTCTGAATCAGCCAGGATAGCAGTCATTGGAGCAACAGAGGCAAGACCCGCCCCCTCCCCCTGTTCTGACCAATCAGCCTCTCTCCTGGATTCAAACACAGTCCCGCCCACTGCAGACTCCAAAACAGTTGTGGCACCACTGCTCCCAGCACCTCCTCCACCAATCTCAGGGACAGCGGCTGTGTCTGGTCCAGGCAAAGTCTCTGCAGTGTCCATGGCTCTCCTCTCTGCAGACTCTTCCCCCAGAAGCTCACAGCCAGCTACAGATTTCCTGCCAAGTTCATTTAAATCTGAAGCCTTTTCAGCAGGTGCATCAGATTGCATTGCATGTTGTACAGTGTCTATGGGTGTGGGCTGAATGTCCGTAGCACTACAGCCCCCAGCAAGCCCATTGTCATTATTAAAGTTCACACCACCATCTTGCACACACTGTACCTGCTTGCTGTGCTGTTAAAATGCTCCGCTGCTCTCCTTCAGAGCGCTCACCAATTCCTTTTGCTTCCTCAAAGCTTGCTCCACGTCTCTCAACTCAGGCCTCAGAGCCGGTCTCTTCTTGCTGAACACTTTGGAATAAATCAGCTTTTTCTTTCTAAATTCAGCTTTCAAAGCTGTCAATTTCTCCTCCTCTTTATCAATCCGCGTCAGCTTTCCAACAATCCTCCGTCTAAAAGCAAACAGGGACTCATCTCTCCTTGGGCCAGGCCCAGAATCTTCCACAGGCTGAGGCCTAGTCACCGGCCTCTCCAGGGAGCCCACGCCGGGGTCCTCCCCAGGATCCAGCATCTCTCCTGGGGGCAGAGAAGCAACTCTAGCCCCCGGTCTCTGAGAGCTCACGAGCTAAGGAACCAGCAACCTCACACCTCACTGTCAAAGAGCAGAATGGCAGTTTCCCACCATCCCTGTGCTGAGTTCCCGGGTCTGTACACCAGTTGTACCCATTATGAGGGGTTTTTGTCATCCCTGCACTGAGTTCCTGGGTCTGTACACCTGCTGTGCCCATAATGAGGTGTTCCCACCATACATGTGTTGAGTTCCCAGGTCTGTACGACTGCTGTGCCCATTATGAGGAGTTTTCGTCATCCCTGTGCTGAGTTCCTGGGTTTGTACACCTGCTGTGCCCATAATGAGGTGTTCCCACCATACCTGTGTTGAGTTCCCAGGTCTGTACACCTTCTGTGCCCAACTGCCCATTATGAAGGGTTTTCGTCATCCCTGTGCTGGATTGTTATTTATTTTATATTAAAGAAAGACCTAGAACACCCCAAAGTGAGCGATAACTTCCATAACTGTGGGTCTGGAACAGAGTCAAGGAACTATTGTGGAACTACAAGTCCCATGAGACATCGTAAGGCTGACAGCTACAGGTATGACTCCCAGAGGCAAAGGCATGAAGGGAATTGTAGTTAGCTAACCCTGGTCTAGGCCTTCACACAGGTGGACAACACTGAATGAAGCTTGGAGCAGCATCCCCACCCTGCCCCCCCTGCAGTTCCTTGTGCCACCACTCTCAGAGAGCCTGCTGTCTGAACTACAACTCAATATCTGAACAATGTAACAATGGGAGAGGAAAGACAGAAGAATACATTTTTGTGAATTTAATACCATGTACAGTAGGGCACAGCGCAGTAAAACACATATACCATACATTGTGGGGCACTGTGTTGCTTTAAGGCAGCCCATTTATTATGAATGTAGCCCATTCATAATAAATGGGCTGCCTTAAAGCAACGCATGACAATGTGTGTGCATTAACCCAATGCAACGCAATGGGCCCTAAAACACAAAGACAGTAGAAAGGTATCATGGCACACTCACAAGTCAGCATGTAAAACAACTTGTCTCACCACTAAGGTTAATAACAGAGGTTTGTTAGGTTTCTCAGCTGCCATTGGGATGTGAGGGATCCCTTGTGTGTTCCTGTGCCTTTAAGGAGGTTGGGCTTCCTCCTGACAAACCTGCACCCAATTTGATATCTTCTGCCCCCATGTGCTCCAAGATGGAGACTCTCATAGTTTAGAGTTAGGACCGCACTATAAGAGGCGCCTTGGTGCGGCTGTGCGGCTTTCACATTTTCTGCAGAAGACGTGTATCCAAACCTCTGTTATTAACCTTAGTGGTGAGACAAGTTGTTTTACATGCTGGTTTGTGAGTGTGCCATGATGCCTTTCTACTGTTCTACTGTTCAAAGCCCATTTCGTGTGCACCTTACTGTATAGTTGGTGACAAATTGTTGAGTGCGTTTGTCATTTGTTTTGCTAAAACACAAAGACACACCAATAAAATGATTGACGCTGAGCTGCTAAGTTGCCCAGGATCTTTAATAGCCTGCAGTTCCACTTTAAGAACCCTGTCAAGAAGGCGTTGTTATTTTTGGAGAGTGAGAGTGGCGCGGCGACGGGGCCACATGTGCACCGATAATTATATCCGCCGCTCGGGTAATGGTAACGATGTATATCCTGCACAATATTACGATGGTGAGTCAGAGTCTGGACCCCAGACAAGCCATTAAAAGTCCTCTCAGCCGGTGTGGGAGCAGAAGCCTGCATCTCATTCCGAGCGCATTCTTTCCCACCACGCGACGCTCCGGGAAAAAAAAACTGAAAATGACAATTGCAGCAGCGGGAGAAAGTTGGGAATGAGCCGGGGCGGCGGCAGAGGAGGGGGGTCGTGGGAAGAGGAGACTCTGGACTCCGGCAGCAAGTCATTGAGTCACATCTTCATTAGTCCTCAGGACTTTGTACAGAGAAGAGATACAACATGTTTCATACCTTGGCACAACATGTATCCATTCTTGTGGGAACTTCCCGAGCCTGTGTCCATGTCAATAAAGCTGAACTGAATTAAAAATGAATGGGCTGCCTTAACACAACGCATATAATTAAATAAAATCTGTTAACTTCCACGAGGACTAGGGTTGTGACTTCTAGGAGGACTAGGGTTGTGACTTCCGGGAGGACTAGGGTTGGGACTTCCGGGAGGATCAGGGTTGGGACTTCCAGGAGGACTAGGGCTTGGACTTCCACAAGGACTAGGGTTGGGACTTGCACGAAGACTAGGGTTGTTACTTCCACCTGCCGGCAGAAGTCTTATCACTAGGGGAGGCAAGACTGAGGAAATGCTTCCTATTGCCAGCAGCAGCCTGATGCAGGCAGTGACTGACCTGGACCTTAAAGATGGTTTTGTAATGATAAAAGGTGGAGATTTATCGATTGCTCCTATACCATCAGTAAAATTTCGTAAAGTCAATCAATCAGCCATAACATTATGACCACCCACCTAAAATTGAATAGGTCCCCCTTTTGTCACCAAAACAGCCCTGACCCATCATGGCCCCCAATAGACCTCTGAGGGTAAGCTGTGGTATCTGGCACCAAGCCGTCAGTAGCAGATCCTTTAAGTCCTGTAAGCTGTGAGGTGAGACGCCTCCACTGATCGGACTTGTTTCTCCTGCACATCCCACAGATGCTCGATTGGATTGAGATCTGAAGAATTTGGAGGCCAAATCATCACCTCAAACTCCTTGTTGTTCCTCAAACCATTTTTGCAGTGTGGCAGGGTGCATTATCTAACTAAAAGAGAGGCCACTGCCACCTGGGAATACCATTTCCATGAAGGGGTGTACTTGGTCAGTAACAATGTTTAGGTCGGTGGTACATGTCAAAGTAACATCCTCATGAATGGCAGGACCCGAGGTTACCCAGGAGAACATTGCCCAAAGCATCACACTGCTCTCCCATTCACTTCACCTCTCAGTGGTCATAATGTTATGGCAGATCGGTGTGTATTGTAACACGCCAGGAGTTTGCAGGCTCTCCCTGTGCTTGTGTGGGTTTCCTCTGGGTACTCTGGTTTCTTCTTGCACTCCAAAGACAAGTTGGAAGGCTAACTGGCTCCTGTCTAAATCGGCCCTGTATGTCCGTGAGATAGCAACCTTAGATGGTAAGCAGGGACTGATGTGAATGTGCACTGTTTAAATTTAAAGTACTTTATAAATACCTGCAATAAAGAAATCCATGAGGACTTGAAGAGACAGGTCCTCTTTAAGTTGTTAACTAAAAGGTTTTAATGAAAGTATTCATCAAGTAGTCAGAGAACTGTAGGCACTGCACACAGGTTTTGGCAGAGTATAAGATCTCCCCGTCCTCTGGTTTCACCGCTATCAATAATATAATACAGACAGGAAGTGAGTTGCTGGCAGGAATAAAAGGCACATTCTGTCCGGTGACGTGCAGAGTGGCCTCCATGTTGTATCAGACAGGAAGGTGTCTGGAGGGATATCTGATGGCTCTCCGCTCGGCCTCTCTGATCTGACCATTGCTCTTGGTAATCTCGGGATACATGAAAGGGGGAAAATTCCTGGCTGTTTACTGTGCTGAAACATCCCGCACACGAACTCCCTGGGACTTCCAGGAGGCCAAGCTATACATCTCCAGTGTGAAGGAACTGGGCCCTGGATCCCGGTGTATCAGGACTTCCAGGGGGCCATGTTGTATATCTCCAGTATTAACAATTTGGGCCCTGGATCCCTGAGCAGTAGGACTTCCAGGAGGCCGTCTTTTATATCTCCAGTATGAAGGAACTAGGTACTGGATCCCTATGTAAGGGGACTTCAAGGTGGCCATGTTATATATCTACAGGTTAAAGGAACTGGGATCAGGATGCTTGTGTAGTAGGACTTCCAGGAGGCCATGTTGTATATCTTCAGTATGAGGGAACGGGTCCCGGATCCCTATGTAGGGGTGACTTCAAGGTGGCCATGTTGTATATCTAAAATATGAAGGAACTGGGCCCTGGATCCCTCTATAGAAGGACTTTCAGGAGGCCATGTTGTATATCTCCAGTATAAAGAAAATGGGTCTGGATCCCTGTGTTGTGGGGCTTCCAGACAGCCATGTTGTAAATCTCCAGTATGAAGGAACTGAGCTCTGTATTCCTATGTAGGGGGACTTCCAGACAGTCATGTTGTATATCTCCAGTCCGAAGGAACTGGGCCTGGAATCCTTGTGTAATAGACCTTCTAGGAGGCCATGTTGTATATTTCCAGTATGAAGGAACTGGGCCTGGAATCCCTGTGTAGTAGACCTTCTAGGAGGCCATGTTGTATATTTCCAGTATGAAGGAACTGGGCCTGGAATCCCTGTGTAGTAGACCTTCTAGGAGGCCATGTTGTATATCTCCAGTATGAAGGAACTGGGCCTGGAATCCCTGTGTAGTAGACCTTCTAGGAGGCCATGTTGTATATCTCCAGTATGAAGGAACTGGGCCTGGAATCCCTGTGTAGTGACACTTCCAGCTGACCATATTGCCCATCTCTCCCAGGAATGGCTATGGCCCAGGAGTCATAACAGCTTTACCGTGATGAGACAAATTTGAAGCCTCTGGCCTTATGACGTCTTTCCTGTTGACTCACGTAGTGTTCAGATGTGTCCCCTGCACTCCTTACAGCGGTCAGAACCTTTAGTATCGATGGTGCTTGTAGTGATAGTCATGGATGGTGCCATGCACATCAAGCATGTAGATCTTCACTTTCTTCTTTTGTGTGGACTCCACTGGCTAAAAGTCCCATTGTTACCTATCAGGCCTGTAAAACACCATCTAGATTGCCACTCCATCAAAGTCATATAAGCGTATATGCTGAGAAAAGACTTCCTTGTTTTCCACGGTAACCCATCTGAATCGCTGTTTATAGCAGGAATGGCGGTGTCCTGATTGGTTGCTATGGGAAACAAGATGAAACTGGATTCTGGTTGGTTGCTACGGACATGATTCTCACCTCCCCAGATCACAGAGTTCAGGCTGACATCAGGTTTAATACTGCACATGCTGTTTTTTTTAAATCTTGCATAAGGATCAGTGAGGTGCAAACCTAAGATCTTCTCCAGGAAGCCCTCCCTTCACCCATTACTGTCCAATCAGCAGGCTAGGTTCAGTTTGCTGACCAAGCTATATTGCTGAAAGCCGACCTAGCCACAGATATTTTAATATTTATACTTATTTATATATATATATATATATATATGCGTTAACTGTAACCTAGCCACAGATATTTTAATATTTATACTTATTTATATATATATATATATATATGCGTTAACTGTAGGCAAGTAAAATAATGTGTACAGGGTGTAACAGCAGGTATTGATTACCCCCCCCCCACACTCACAGTGCCTTCATCTCCTTGTTCCTCCAGGGGAGCACCATCTATGTTCAGGAAGCATCCAGGGCCAACATCTACTTTCTGGGCTCTGATGTCACCTGGAGAAGCCCATTCTGGGTTCTCATTCTTTCTGTAAGGTCAACACTATGAGGAAGTCCATTGAGGATTATTGTCCCTTCTGTAATAGCACAACAATGGTGAAGCCCATTTTGGAGTTCTTATTCCTACTGTAAGATTACCACCATGGGAAGTCAATTCAGGGTTTTTATCCCTTCTGTAAGACCACTCCAGTGGGTAAGCCCAATTAGGCTCCTCAACCCTACTATAAGGCCATCACAATGGGGAACACCATTAAGTGTTTTCATCACTTCTGTAAGGACATCACAATGGAGAAGCCCATTTAGGGTTCTCATTCCTTCTCTAAGACCACTATAATGAGGAAGTCCATTCTGGGTTCACAAGGTCAACACAATGAGGGAGCCCATTCAGGGTTCTCATCCCTTCTGTACGACCACCATAATGGGGAAATCCAATAAGGCTTCTCATCCTTTCTGTAAGGCTATCGCAATAGGGAACCCCATTCGGTGTTTTCATCACTTCTGTAAAGCCATCACAATGAGGGAGCCCATTCGGGTTCTCATTCTTTCTGTAAAGTCAACACAGTGAGGGAGCCCGTTTAGGCTTCTTGTCCCTTCTGTAAGGCCTCTACAATGGTGAAGCCCATTTGGAGTTCTCATGCCTCCTGTAAGGCCCCCACAATTGGAAAGCCCATTCAGAGTTCTCATCTCTTCTGAATGGCTAAATAAGTACCTCCCCCTCCTGCCTATTAGCCTAATAGGCAGCCGCTTTCACTGCAGATTTCAGGTAATTACATTGGCACAGATAGATAAAAATTTCATGAAAGTAAAAGCGTAGTAAAGGCTTTTTTAGGGTTTTTGACCTGCATGGGGCTGTGCGAGGAACCAAAAGCACATGAGACCTGTATGGCCTAGCAGCACAGTGGCTTAGTGGTTATCACTTCTGCCTTGCAGCACTGAGGTCTGTCCTTCAAATCCCTTCCAAGATGGAATCTGCATGGAGTCTGCTATTCTCCCTGTACTTGTATTGGTCTTAGTTTCCTCATGCACTCCAAGGACATGCTGGTAGATAAATTGGTCTTTGTATGTATGCATGGAAGATAGAGATCTTAGATTTCGAGCTACTTGAGGGCAGGGACTGATGTGCATGTTCAGTGCTGAGTAAAGCGCTCAGTAAATAGTCGTCACTATATAAATGCCTCTAATGATAACTGTGTTCCATGCGGAGGTCTGTTTTTAGCAAAAGCTTGGACAGAGGTCACATGACCAGCTTCCAAAGGATCAAACCACTGATTTCTTTAATTTGTGAAAACATCTGTTTTACGAAGGCAACTGACTTTCCTTGGCTTTGCGGTTCTTTTCAGCAAACCCCACCTTGACCCGAAAGGTTATTAGTAGACTAGCAGGTCTGACTTTTATCCCTGGGGGAGACATTCACAACATGCATTTCATAAGTCATACTCCTACACCAGTATGGCACTCCTCTCCAGAGGGGAACAGGAATGTGAGGAGAGAGGGATGGCTTTCCCTAATACTAGTGATTGATGTTCTGTACCTTGATGACTCAGCCACCAGAATTGAGCTGTGGACGGCCTACAAACCACATGTTGCAGTGATGGCTGTCATTGGCCATATAACATGACTTGGAAGAATTCTTTCTTTCAAAGGGATGTCACTGTTTACATCTACTCATCATTTTACACCTTCACGCATGAACGTCCAGACTTTCACCAACCTCCATGCAACTCACTGCTGTTACCAAGTGACCTCAGGATGTGCTGACTTCATATGCTCTGTATTACTGTGTTGTTTATGTCCTGGACAGTTTTACAGACTTTCACACATTTATGTCAGACATGTGCTTAAAAGAACCCACCAGTACGGTGTTTAAAGGGGTTGCAAGACCGTAGACACAAGAAGGGCCTTAAAAACCTATTCTTTGGAGACATTTGCTTCCGATTTGGGTTTAAGTTTACTTTTATCTCTTGAAGAGCCTAAGTGACGACATTTTATTGCAGTAGTTTGTGTCTCTGCCCGTCTCACAAGCTCATAAGTTTAGGTGTCACTCTCTCATGGCTGGCTACTACATTATGGAGAGCCCATGGTGGAAGGACCTCTAAAGGCTTATTCTCCATAGACATTTGCTTCTGTCTTGGGTTGATGTTGAAACTGTTAGCAATTGGAGAGCCAAAGTGCTGAGCTTTTCTTGCAGTAGTTGGTCTCTATGCTCCTCCCACAAGCTCAGAAGTGTAGGTGTCACTCTCTCATGGCTGGCTACCCCAGGTATTTGTTACCTACATTATGGGGAGCCCATGGTGGAACCAACTTAAAGACCTTTTCTCCGAAGTCTTTTGCTTCTGTCTTGAGTTGATGTTGAAACGTTTAGCAATTGGAGAGCCAAAGTGATGAGGTTTTCTTGGAGTAGTTGGTCTCTATGCCCCTCCCACAAGCTCATACATTTAGTTGTCACTCTCTCCTGGCTGGCTACCCCAGGTACTTTATACCTACATTATAGAGAGCCCATGGTGGAACCACCTTAAAAAGCTATGCTCTGTAGGCTGAAGCTGGCCATACACCTATAGATTATCTGCAGACTTTCTATGGTCAGATGGAAAAAGTGCAACAGATTCCTCCATATATGCTAAACTGTGTGGATGGAGGAATCTCCCACTGGGCCAAGCTTCATTATCTTGCTAGTCAGTCCCGCTGGCTATCAAAATACCTGAACAATCTGATTGGATGCAGGCATTGTTCAGGTATGTTGAGAGCCAGCGGGGCCAACTAGCAAGATACTGAAGCTTGGCCCAGTGGGAGATTCCTCCATCCACACAGTTTAGCATAGATGGAGGAATCTGTTGCACTTTTTCCATCTGACCATAGAAAGTCTGCCGATAATCTATAGGTGTATGGCCAGCTTAAAGGAGAACTATGGGGTCAGGGCTTTTCCCCATAGTTCTCCTAAGGGTCACGTGAGAACACAAACTAGCGTTCTCCCGTGACCCAAAGCTCAGTATATAGAGAGCTACAGCTCGCGGTATACCAAGACGCTGCAGCCGGAATGGATCCCGACATTGCTGTCGAGATCCACCCAGCTGCGGGATTGACAGCTGGCTCTGCCTATCCAAAGGCAGAGTCAGCTGTGCCTGCCTCCTCCCCCGTCTGTTCCGCCAGTCAGCGCAGGGGGATCGGACAGGGGAGGGGGGGAATACAGTCCCTCCCCTGTCACGGCAGAGAGCAGTGACAGGATCGAGAAGTGAGCGAACGTATGTATTGTACGTATACGTATGCCCTCTAGATAGGCAGAGCCAGCTGTCACTCACGCAGCTGGGTGGATCCAGACATAATTGTTGGCATCGGCTTCAGCTGCGGCGTCTCAGTATATAGAGAGCTGTAGCTCGCGGTATACTGAGCTTAGGGTGACGGGAGGACGCTAGTTTGTGTCCTCCCGTTACCCTAAGGAGAACTATGGGGGAAAGCCTTAACCCCATAGTTCTCCTTTAGGACACAAGATTGTGCCTCAGGGCCCATTCACAATGAAACAGCTGCTCCAGATTGTGTCTGCTCCAGTTTTAGTAAATTCCCTCCATAAGGCCTAGTATAGTTAAAAAAAAGCAGTGAATGTGCCATTCACCATTCACTGCAGACAAGTCTTGCTGATGCGTGTGTTTTCATGACTGTGATTGATTCGCTACCAGTGAATGTTTAGTCAAAGTCACATTCGCTGCTTCATAAATGTGTAAGTAAATGTCATCCATTTAGGGTAGGCATCTACTTTAAAGAAGAAGTGAACCTGCATACGTAATGAACAAATCTTTGTGTCCAGTGGCGTAACTAGAACCTTCAGGGCCCCGGTGCAAGAGTGTCCTCATCTACAGTAAACGCATCAATACAAACATAACATACTTAGGAAATCCCTTTTCACAGTATCTTTTTTTCTAGAGGTTTTAGAATTCAGAAGATACCGATCTGTGTATCACAAGCTGCTAATAAAGTGACCTATCCAACAAGATTGTGTCTCAGGGCCCATTCACAATGAAACATTCCATTGCTGTGCGTTAATGTGTGCTGTGTTCAGACATCCCATGCATGTTGCCAGAATACACAAGTGTGAATGGGCCCTTAGAGTATTTTTGTTTTTAGAGCATTTACAATAAGTTGATTACTTTCACATACACACTGAGTGGCCAGATTATTATATACACTGAGTGGCCAGATTATTATATACACTGAGTGGCCAGATTATTATATACACTGAGTGGCCAGATTATTATATACACTGAGTGGCCAGATTATTATATACACTGAGTGGCCAGGGGGTCCTAATAATCTGGCCACTCAGTGTATATATGAATAACTTTATTAATGGCCCAGGATTGATTGCTAAAACATACGCATTAGCATGCATCACTGCAAAGCATGTCAAAGCACCTGCTCTATGTTGTTGCATTGCCGTACCGTCCAATGTAAATGGCACCCTCAAGGTATTGTACAGTGCAGCTCAATGCTCAGCACACCCCAATGCATTGTACAGTAGAACCCAACGTGACGCAAAGCACCACAACACATATTTTGTGCGTTGTGGTGTGCTGCATTTTGAAAAAAAGGATCATGCATCTGTAGTGCATTGGCAGCCCATTCCTAATAAACGGGCTGCCTTAACGTGCCATACCTTTATGCAGGCCATAACACAGTGCTACAGAATGCTTGAGTTTGAATGGGTCCTTGGGGTGCATTCACACTTGAAAGTTGTGGCAGCATGTGCGTTATCGCAACGCAGAGCCGTAGCTAGGTCCTTTTGCGCCTGAGGCAAGAACAGACGTGTGATGTCACCCAACGCCACACACGCGCGGCTTCATGTGATGCCCAGGCGGGGGAGAGCAGCGGGGATCCGAGGAGAAGCTGAAGCCTGTGCCTCCCCTCTTCTCCCTGCCGAGATGCGGCTGCGTTGGCCGCCTGGTGCCCCTGTTGCCATGGTGCCCTGTGCTTGCAGGCTGGCCCTGGCTGCGCCCCCGTCTCAGCTGCGCCTGAGGCGAGTGCCTCACTTGCCCCATGGTAGCTACAGCCCCGATGTAACAGCAATGCTCCTGCTCTGTGTTTGGTGCCATACATTGTGAATGCCACCCCAATGGACTGTACAGTAGAGTGAAATGCACTGTACCACATGCGATGTGCTGCATTGCTAAAATAAAAAAGGGTCATCGTGATTTCATATGTTGTAGGCCATTCGTAATAATGCCTTTCTCAAAGCAACGCACCACTACGGACGGTTTGAGTGTGAATGGTTACCCTTAGATTATTATACTGGTTTGATGCATGTTTATCAATAACTTCATTAACATAAGTAGCTGACGATCTGATTTTGCTGAAGTCTACAGAAGTTTTTCCACACCCTCCGTAGAATTGGTATCCGGAGTAGCTCGCCGCTCTCCGGATTAAGCTGCCATCTTCGACTCCAGCACATCCATCTCCGAAGTTTCCCACTCCCACATGAAACATTGATCCGATCGGGGACGCTGCTGGGATCCGTATCTTGGCAGCCGCAGCCACGGTGGAGGCTTTCCAGCTCCGTAATTGAAAACAGCTTCCTTGTCACTCCGGAGAGCCAGAGAGTTTATTTTTTTTATTTTGGCTTCTGGTGTGAGAGAAGTAAAAACTCTCCCAGGACCTGGAAGAAGCAGCAGCTTCGCTTTTCGGAAACTGGAAAGTGGGAAGATGCGTGCGGGAGGAAGAGGGGTTTGAGCGGAGAGAGGAAGGGGCCCGGTGCGTGCCAGCGACTCCGCCGTTCGCACACCTGGCCGCTGCCAAATGCAATGCAGATGAGCGGAATCAGGAAGAGAAATATTTCATCCTTGTCTCCGGGTATTGTTAACACGCAGAGTAGGTGAGAAGACGGATGGCGGCAGCGCTGAGGACGATGGGAGAAGCTGCCATTATCCTTCATGTAGATGTCAACCCAATCACTAAAACCTCATAGAAGCTTTACTGTGCTCAAAGTTATTATTATTTTTAACAATCCCTGGTGATCCCGCCATGAAGATTCTTCTTGTGTCCTGTAGTCTGGGTCCTGTAGCTGTAGTCTGGGAGTACGTGCTTTATTTACAAATTCAGGCGTCCGTTAGCAACATTATTATTATTATTATTACATAGTATTTTTATAGCGCCAACAGTTTGCGCAGCGCTTTACAATATAAGGAAGACATTACAATCACAATACAATTCAAGAAAAGATGGTAAGGAGGGCCCTGCCCCTGAGGGCTTACAATCTAAAAGGGAGGGGCCAGTGATACATGAGGAGGGAGCTGTGAGGGGATGAATTGTTTGAGAACGTGATGGTTGAGCGGTTAGGTTGAGACAGGAATAGGCTTCCCCTGAAGAGATGAGTCTTTAGGGAACGCCTAAAGACAGTTAAGGTGGGAGACAGAAGGAGAGGTTGGGGTAAGGAGTTCCAGAGGATGGGAGAGACTCTAGAGAAGTCCTGGAGGCGAGTATGGGAGGAATGGACAAGGGAGCTGGAAAGCAGGAGGTCTTTGGAAGAGCGGAGGGGACGGTTAGGGTGATACTTTGAGACAAGGTTGGAGATATAGCCGGGGGCAGAGTTGTGGACGGCTTTGTAAGTGGTTGTTAATATTTAGAATTTTATCCTTTGGGCGAGTGGAAGCCAGTGTAGGGATCGGCAGAGGGGGGCGGGAGATGGAAGCCAGTGGAGTGATTGGCAGAGGGAGGTGGGGGATGGAAGCCAGTGGAGGGATTGGCAGAGGGGGGTTTGCAGGCCCTGAGCGGTTGGTTAGATGGATGAGTCTAGCAGCAGCATTCATGATAGACTGAAGGGGGAGGAGCCTGTGTAGTGGAAGGCCAATGAGGAGGGAGTTGCAATAGTCAAGACGAGAGATAACAGAGATAACGAGAGATAACGTTAACGAGAGAGCATAACAGGAGCATAACGAGAGAGAGCAACAGGAACAGGAAGTACAACTAACCTGTACAGAGTATACAAAGTATCGTGATGTATCAACTAACTTCCATAGCCCAATGTCACCGCTCCCAGTATCATAATGTATCCACTCTACACAGTGACATCTACAGGCCAGAGGTATGAACACCACTGTGCACAGTCAGACACTTCCTGTTATAGGACATCATTGAACCTTCCCTATCTTCCAATAGGTCTTATGTGCTGTCACCTTGTCTCATGGGCTTCTCCTTTGCACTGCAGGTGGCTGTTTCAAAAAACATTACACAAGCATAGTCCGCTGTTGTCAGTCTCAGGGGCTCTGCCCTGAATAATGTTATGCGGTAGGGTCGCCACCTTTTTTTCAAGCGAAACCCGAAAACTCCAGTGACACACGGAAATCTATTTGGGCGAATGAGTCCCGGCCTATTCATATGTAAATAGTGCCACCCATTCATATGTAAGTATCACAGTTGAGACTATTTTCAGTGGGGGGCCAGTAGCCCCTATCCTAATTTTGGTTGCCCCTGTCTGCCTGCCTGCCATCTTGTGTCCAGGTTTCTGCTCCCATGAAACCCGGACACAGCATTCAGAACCCGGACTGTCCGGGTCAATCCTGGACATGTGGCAACCCTATTGTGCAGCCACCACTGGAGTGCATGTAGGCAGGAAGTAGCTGCAAGAGATGATCAGCTTTTCAGAGGGCGGTGGAGCAGCAGCTGGCCAGCGTCCAGGAGGTGATACGTCCACCTCCCGAATGCAGTTTTTTAAAATTTTATCCCAATGGTGATTTTTTATGGCAATACCGCACTGCAACCATGGTTGTAACAATAGCAAAATGTCACCAGCGCTCCAGCACAGAGATTGGCGTCAGTGCAAATCCATTTTATTGACAAATGTCACAAAGACAAGCGCTTTCGGGGCCACGCAGGGCCCCCTTCATCGGGCTCAATAATGACAACGTATATGGACTTTATATCTTATGCAACCATGGTTGTGGCACGATCCCATCCTTTTTTTTTTATACAGGATTTATACAGCGCCAACAGTTTGCAGACAATACAAGAAGACATTACAATCACAATACAATTCAAGACAAGATGGTAAGGAGGGCCCCGCCCCTGAGGGCTTACAGTCTAAAAGGGAGGGGGAAGTGATACATGAGGAGGTAGCTGTGTGGGGATGAATTGTTTGAGAACGTGATGGTTCAGTGGTTAGGTTGAGGTGGGATAGGCTTCCCTGAAGAGATGAGTCTTTAGGGAACGCCTAAAGACAGTCAGAGTGGGAGATAGATGGACAGTTTGGGGTAGAGAGTTCCAGAGGATGGGAGAGGCTCTAGAGAAGTCCTGGAGGCGAGCATGGGAAGAGTTGATGAGGGAGCTGGAAAGAAGAAGGTAATTTGAAGAGCGGAGGGGACGGTTAGGGTGATACTTTGAGACAAGGTCTGAGATATAGACGGGGGCAGAGTTGTGGACGGCTTTGTAAGTGATTGTTAATATTTTGAATTTTATCCTTTGGGAAAATTATTAGAAAAATTTAAAACCAACCTCCTTCGGAAGTTGAACCAGAGCTGGTCTTACAGTGGTCGAGATTGAAGTGTTGGTTACCATCGACGATCATCTCATGTCTTTGGGAACATATGTTTGAAGGCTAATTGATTAGCCTGTATTTGTGGGAGGAGTCCGTTCCCTCCTCACGCACATAAAACGGGCAGGTAGACTCACCTGGGCACGGCTTTCGTCAGCATGACCCGCCCACCCGGTCCCTTCTTTCAGAGATTTCACAGAGTATGCCCCCTCATTGGCATTGCTGTCCATCCGGATCAAGGCACACCACAGGTCAGTATTGGGTTCACTTGCCTATATGGCAAATGGATTCCGAACACAAATTAGATTTTTTGCAATGTGTGTGGTCAGTTTTAATATTTTGTTGTGTATTCTTTTATATATATATATATATATTTACATTTACTATTTAATTACGCTGTGAGAGTCTATCAAGTTACTATGGTTTCCAGCCTCCGTACGCCGTGTAGAACTTTTACCGGCTTCACCATAAAACAACCCTCTTCTTGTGTTTCTTCTGTGTACCGAGCCAGCGTAGAATAGTATATATTTCTCACGTCTAAAATAAAAAATTGGACTCAGCGTACGAGCGAGCAGATGTACATTAGCGCATTCCAAAACAAAAGCCTCATAATCTCCGGAAAGCCCCCGGGGGACGGCTAATTACCTCCTGCGGGGTCGGGGGTCACGGATGCAGGAAGTGATGTAACAAGTAGGAGCATAAAAAGCTTATAAAACTGTCCAGAGTGATCATCAGTACACCCTCTGATCCCTAGGGAGCTTAGATAAGGAAGAGAGCTGTGACAGCAAGGAGCAAGTAAAGGGGGCCGGAAGAATTTACCACCACATACAAAGGAGATGTATCTTCAGTATCACTCTCTTCTTCATAGAGGACAATTCAGCTCCACTTTAAGAACATCACATGGCTTTATTTATATTTATTATAATGTAACTTTGTAATTATTCTTATTATATATTTTTGTATATTTTATTCATATTTAATATTCATTTATTATAATGTAACTTTGTAATTATTCTTATTATATATTTTTGTATATTTTATTCATATTTAATATTCATTTATTATAATGTAACTTTGTAATTATTCTTATTATATATTTTTGTATATTTTATTCATATTTAATATTCATTTATTATAATGTAACTTTGTAATTATTCTTATTATATATTTTTGTATATTTTATTCATATTTAATATTCATTTATTATAATGTAACTTTGTAATTATTCTTATTATATATTTTTGTATATTTTATTCATATTTAATATTCATTTATTATAATGTAACTTTGTAATTATTCTTATTATATATTTTTGTATATTTTATTCATATTTAATATTCATTTATTATAATGTAACTTTGTAATTATTCTTATTATATATTTTTGTATATTTTATTAATATTTACAGTTTCTTGGGCAAACTCACCGGCCCTATTGGCTCCGACGGCTAACGAAGGGGGGAGGAGCCGACTGGACTCCCGGAAGCTGGCAGAGAGGAGAGTGTTTTCATTAGCGATCAAAATAATTTTAATCGATTAAAATTATTTTGATCGCTAATGAAAACACTCTCCTCTCTGCCAGCTTCCGGGAGTCCAGTCGGCTCCTCCCCCCTTCCCCAAGTGACTCCGTCGGCTAACGAAGGGAAGGGGGGAGGAGTCCGGTGACTTCGATGTCCGTGGCGGCTAACGAAGGGAAGAGGGGAGCAGTCCGGTGACGTCTATGTCCATGACGTCACCGGACTCCTCCCCCCTTCGTTAGCCGACGGAGCCACTTGGGCCGGTGAGTTTGCCCAAGAAACTTTCTGCACGAGCGCCAGCCAAGGCATTGGCCTACATACAGCACAGCAATGAAGTCATAAAATGAACTAGGATCGCACTAATCCAGCACGTTATTATTCTGAGTTGCCCCACTCAAGCGGCAGCCATATTGAGTGGGGCACGTGACATTATCAACGTGCTGGATTAGTGTGATCCTAGTTCATTGTATTACTTCATTGCTGTGCTGTATGTGTATAGACCAATGTAGTTGGATCTGTATGTGCGTTATAACTAATCGAAATTAATCGATTTTAAAAAATTTCGATTAATCGAACACGAAAATTTTAATCATTACCAGCCCTATAATTTAATTATTAGTGTTATGTATTACACACACACATATATATATATATCATTATAATTTACATAATATTATAATGTATTTTATTTATTTTGAATATGATTTGTTTGATGCCATTACAGTAATTTTATCAGTTATGGCCTTGCTTTTATCATATTTAATTATATGTATGTGTGAAGGCAGCAATATTTGCATTGCATACAGTATGCAGCGCTGCTTGCTGATTAACCGTGGTGTACAACAACTGCCATAATTCCTGACTCTGCTCCTGCACACTTGAGAGTTTTGGGTGTTTCTGCCCACCTTTGTGTGCTCTGTCTCCTCCTGTTACATTTTCAATAATAATAATAATAAAATAAATAATATAGCAACGATGGTGGAATCCCCTAAATTACAGACCTGAGCAGAGATAGAAGAGACCATTGGGGGTTTAATGGTGACCTCCGGCCTCCCCTTCCCTCTTGCACAGTTGTACCGGCTCCTCTCCTGGACTGAAATGTCTTGCTCTGATATTACCAGGGCAGCCATCAGAAATTTTGGGGCCCCTTACACGGCTTAGTGACGCAGGGCTTAGTGACGCCCTTGACGCAGGGCTTAGTGACGCGCTGGACGCAGGGCTTAGTGACACGCTGGACGCAGGGCTTAGTGACACGTTGGACGCAGGGCTTAGTGACACGCAGGGCACAGGGCTTAGTGACACGCTGGGCGCAGGGCTTAGTGACACGCTGGACGCAGGGCTTAGTGACACGCAGGGCACAGGGCTTAGTGACACGCTGGGCGCAGGGCTTAGTGACGCGCTGGACACTGGACCCACCTGAGAGTGACCCTGCAGAGCCCACCATAGATGCTGCACAGACCATCTGAGACTGTCTATGGTGGGCTCTGAAGGGGTCTCAGGTGGGCTGGTCAAGGCTGCATCCCTCCCCTCCTTTCCTTCCTAGCTCCTCTTACCTGCACACATGACCTCGTCTGCCGCCGGACCGACCAGAAGTGACGTCAGTTGGACAGAGAGGGTCCGGTTGGACAGCTTGAACATGTATTTGAATATATACACTATATTGCCAAAAGTATTGGGATGCCCCTCCAAATCATTGGATTCAGGTGTTCCATGACATTTCCTTGCTACTAAATATTCTGCGGTCACCTGTTACTGGTATTATAACAAAGTGGAAGCAACTGGGAACAACAGCAACTCAGCCAGGAAGTGGTGGGCCACGTAAAATGACAGAGCGGGGTCAGCGCATGCTGAAGCGCACATTGTGCAGAAGTCGCCAACTGTCTGCAGAGTCAATAGCTACAGACCTTCAAACTTCGTGTGGCCTTCAGATTGGCACAACAACAGTGCGTAGAGAGCTTCATGGAATGGGTTTCCATGGCCGAGCAGCTGCATCCAAGCAGTACATCACCAAGTGCAATTCAAAGCGTGGGATGCCGTGGTGTAACGCGCGCCGCCACTGGACTCTAGAGAAGTGGAGATGTGTTCTCTGGAGGGACCAATCACGCTTCTCTGTCGGGCAATCCGATGTATGCGCCTGGGTTTGGCGGTTGCCAGGAGAACGGTACTTGCCTGACTGCATGGTGCCAAGTGTAAAGTTTGGTGGAGGGGGGATTATGGTGTTGGGTTGTTTTTCAGGGGTTGGGCTTGGGAACTCTTAAGGCATCAGCATACCAAGACATTTTGGACAATTTCATGCTCCCAACTTTGTGGGAGGAGTTTGGGAATGGCCCCTTCCTGTTCTAACATGACTGCACACCAGTGCACAAAGCAAGGTCCATAAAGACATGGATGGGGGAGTTTGGGGTGGAGGAACGTGACTGGCCTGCACAGAGTCCTGACCTCAACCCCATAGAACACCTTTGGGATGAATTAGAGCGGAGACTGCGAGCCCGGCCTTCTCCCCCAACATCAGTACCTGACCTCACAAATGGTCCAACATTCCCATAGACACACTCCTAAACCTTGTGGATGCCTTCCCAGAAGAGTTGAAGCTGTTATAGCGGCAAAGGCCGGAGCCAACCCAATACTGAACCCTACGGACTAAGACTAGGATGCCATTAGAGTTCATGTGCCTGCAATATAGTGTATGCAAAAGCTTGCTAGAAATAAGTAAGAGTTTATATCAGGGTGCAGAGCGTAAAATTCGGACTTCGACAGGTTAAAGAGTATCTGAAGATAAATGTAATATATTGCAACTAACCAGTTCTTAGATGTCATGGCTCTATCAACTAATACGATTTTTCCCATAGTTTCACCTAGTGATCCTTCCAGTAACACACTTCCTGTCCTCAGGTGACAACACTTACTCACCGTGTGGTATATATGGAAGAGCAGCGTTGCCACCCTAGGACAGGAGTTGTTTAGGACTACAGTGATTTGTTGGAACAGATTGTGATTTTCCTGACTATCCCTTTAAAATGTCCACTAATAAGACATTTGGTGAATGGCGTCTTTAATTCTGAACTGAGCTGCAGACTCCGTCAGTTGCCGGTCTGCGGGATGTGGAAGGATGAGATAGCGACTTCCTTGTGCTCGATGATATGTTTCCAGCCGGCATCCTGGATCATGTCACTCGCTCCCACTTTATCATCCCCCATTCAGAAACCCATCCGTATCTGTACACCGCCGCGGTATGGCAGGCCTGTGATCTGCCTCCATTTCCTGCAGCCACTGTCCTTCGCTCTGCGTCATACCGCCTGACGTGTCCGGACACCATCCAGTGTACACGGCGGCTTTGTAGTGTAGAGCCTGACAGTGTGCAAACCTCCGGCCTTGTCACCCTATCTCCGCATCCGCCGTACGTTTCCAGACTATCGCGCTCGGAACGCTGATAAAGAGGGAAGAAAGGCAATTCAAAGAGCTTGCTGTGTCAAGGAGGAAAGTCAGAGACATATGAACACACTCAACAATCCATTGCAAAAGAAACATTCAGATTATGGAGCGGGGTTGGCGGCCGGGCCACGGCAAACCTTAATCCACTGGCCGGGGGCCAACGCAGTCATCTAATCTGAAAAGTGTTTGTCTTTCCTCCGTTATTATGTTACAGTGAGAAGAATAAAACGCTCATTCAACACGTAACATGTATTATAAACCAAAACACTTCTGTCCAGAAGTCTATCTTGTACATCATGGCTCCAAAAATGTGTGTTTGGGTTCATAATAAATGGTACGTGTTGAGAAAATGTATCTAGAGCAGGTTAGAAACACAGCAAGGGTGAGATATGCAGATCATGTCCAGAAGTCCATCATTATTATAAAGTTATTGTCTTGGTTCATAAAAAAATTCTGTACCCAAAGAAGCCTTCAGAAAGTGGTAGGAAATAAAATGAGGGTGACGCATGTAGCTCAATTGTTGTTCCTCTAACTTCTTGGTTCCCAACTGGTGGCTTGTGACCCAAAAGTGGTCCCACGCAGGGTCCCCTTCATTAGGCTAAGCAATGACCATCCGCAGGTCACTACAAGCACCCCCCCCCCTTATTCAACTTAGGGTTTTTCTCGTAAGGATGGGGGAAATCGCCAGTCCCCCAAAGCCCCCCCCCCCCCTTATTCAACTTTGGGTTTTTCCGGTAAGGAGTGCGACAAGGTATCTTTTTGTTTGTCCCATGTTCAATGGGTCGCTGCATGCCTTCTGCTTCTACTACCAAAATATATGCATAATAAAAGTCAGCTTTAACTATTGCTTACGCCCTTGATTCTCAACTGGTGGGTCGTGGCCCAAAATGGGGTCACGACCCCGTGTTCACTGGGTCACCGCATGCCTTCCACTTTTCTAGGTGAGAGGGTCCTCTGCCTCCCCCTAGCGCAGCACCGTCAGTTCTTGAGGCAACCAGCTGTTCAAAATAGGCTATCCGGCGCCGAGTGTCATCTTGAGGTGGGATGAGATGGGGCTATGGCCGCGGGGGAGCTCCATCCATACCTGCATTGCTTATAGCTCCCTCACGTGTCCTGTAGAGGTACCTGGTAGACATGTGCACTGCCAAAAAATTCGTTTAGTTTAGTTTCGTTTTAAATTCGGATATGTGTTATTTCGTTTTTCAGGATTCGGGTGTGAAAGTCAATTCGGATTCGGAATTCGGATTCGGACGAAATTCGGTAGCGTTAGTACGAACGTTCGTTTCGTTTCTTATTCGTTTCTTATTCGTTTCGTTCGTTTGCAGCAAAAGTGACATTTGAGGGGGAAAACATATTTTTCTCCTTCTCTAATGTCACTTTGCTCCAACGAACTAAACGAATAAGAAACGACTAAGAACAGAAAACGAAACGAACGTTCGAACTACCGCTACCGAATTTCGGAAATGGAAATTCGGATTCGTTTGCATTCGTTATGTCTGTAATTCGGAATTCGGATACATCCGAATGTCCGAATTTCCGAAAATTCGTCCGAATTTCGATTCGGAACGAAACGAATCGCACATGTCTACGTTCAGGTACAGGCGATCGAACTGTGGGTGGGAGGTGTGTTTGGGGTAACATTCAAATGAATGGTGATGCACCTCCCGCACCAGAACTCACAGTATGTGCAATTGCGTGGTGCAGTGCAATAATCACATGGGACTGTGTGATGAATGCACTGTACTAGTGTGAACGGGCCCTAAAAACACTGACAGACACACACTACCAGACAATCTCACACATACACACTCTCCAAAAAATGTATTTTTCTTTTTTTTAAGGTCTACTGAGTCTCCTTAATTTACGAGAACTGGAGTGGATCCTCAGCCTGGGCTGTGGTACTGTGACAGAGCTCCATCCATATGAACATTGCTTGAACAACTCCCTTGCACACCCTGTAAAGGTGCCGGGAGCCATAATGTGACGTCACTCTGCTCCAGGCACATCTACACGGCATGCAAGAGAGCTGTAAGCAATGCATGTATGGATGGAGCTCCCTCGCAGCCATAGCCCCCATCCCACCCCGCCTCACCCCACTTCAACCCACCTCACCCCACCTCAACCTGACACTCGGCGCCGGGCTGCATATTTTGAATGCTGCTTGGTGTGAGAACTGACTGTTGTGCGCTAGGAAGAGGCTGAGGAGCCTCTTACCTGGAAAAGTGGAAGGCAGGGACCCACAAAACACGTGGTCACAAACCACTTTTGGGTCACGACCCACCAGTTGAGAACCAAGGAGTTAGAGGGACAAGAATTGAGCTACATGTGTCACCTTTGTTGTATTCCTTACCACTTCTGGAGGCTGATACATTTTTAACACATAGCATTCATTACGAGCCAAAACACTTCTCTTGTCCAGAAGTACATCTGGTACATCATGGCTCCAAAAATGTGTGGTTTGGCTCGTGATAAATGCTACATGATGAAACCCTAACCCTAAACGTATCTATGTAAGCCTCCAGATATTGGAAGGGAGTACAGTGAGGGTGAAATAAGTAGATTGTGTCCAGAAGTCCATCATTGTTATAAAATTATTGTTTTAGTTCATAATAAATTCTCTGTGTTGAAGTACGTATCTACATAAGGCTCCAGAAAGTGTTAAGAAATAACATGAGGGTGACGCATGTAGCTCAATTTGTGTTCCTCTAACTGATATTCTTTGGACTTTCTCTGATTGGTGGACATGTGTTTCTTTTTGGGAAAAAAAATATATTTGTAATGTTCAGAAGTATGTCCTGGCTCCAAAAATGTTTTTTTTTTTTTTTTACAAAATAAAAAAAACATGCGTCCACCAATCAGAGACAGGCCACAGGATATCAGTTAGATGAACAAGAATTGAGCTACATGTGTCACCCTCATTTTATTTCTTATCACTCTCTGGAGGCTTATGTAGATACATCTGTCAACACAGAGAATTTATTATGAACTAAAACAATCATTTTATAACAATGATGGACTTCTGGACACAATCTACTTATTTCACCCTCACAGTATGTTTTACGTCTCTGGAGGCTTACATAGATACATTTAGGGTTAAGGGTTTCATCATGTAGCATTTATTATGAACTCAAACACACATTTTTGGAGCCATGATGTACAACATGTACTTCTGGACAAGAGAAGTGTTTTGGTTCGTAGTAAATGCTACATGTTAAAATGTATCAGTCTACAGAAAGTGGTAAGAAATACAATACAGGTGACACGTAATAGGCCAAGGTATCTTGGCCGTGTTTGTGGGAGGAGTTGCGGCGGCTCTCCTCCCCTTAAGAAGGGTGACAGGGAGCTCCTGGGCACGTCACGGCGAGGTCGCGCTTGACCCTCCCGCCCTTCCCCAGGTTCTATCATTTCACTAGAGCGTGCCCCCTTATTTGGCACGCTGACCATAAAATCATGGCACACATCAGGTTGGTATCAGTAGGGGTCATGAAGACTTCGGAAGCCTAAGTAACTCTGACCACAAATGTAGCTCAATTCTTGTCCCTCTAACTGATATCCTATGGCCTGTCTCTGATTGGTGGACATGGCTGGGGTCTTTGTCTGTCGAAAAAATGATATTTTTCATACCCAGAAGTATGTCATGGCTCCAAAGATTTTATATTCCAAAAAGAAACGTGCCCAGCAATCAGAGACAGGCCACGGAACATCAGAGGAACAAGAACTGAGCTACATGTGTCACCCTCGTTGCATTTCTGGAGGCTTACATTGATACATTTTAACACAAAGGGGGTTATTCTCTAAAGAGCCGAAGGATCCAACCGTAGCTTCGGCTGATCCTGCGGCTCGCTTTGGCCGCCTGAGCCCTTCAGTTCAGTCGAACCAAAGGGCTGCTGTATGGGCTATTCACAATAGCCCATACAGCAGCCGAGCGGCTCGGCCGAGCGGAAGGCATATGCTTCAGCTTGACCGAGCCGAAGTGACAGCCGAAGCGATCTCCACGCAAATGACAGCTGACAGCCTAGTTGTAATGACAGATTAGCGTTCCCAAGTAACCTGGGGACGCTGATCTGTCATTAAACAATAACAACTGGGGCTGTGATGTCACAGGAGGCTCCGCCTAGTTGTTATTCATTGGCCGGGACCTGCTAGAAGACTCTGGTAGGTGCAGGCCAATAGGAAACTGTTGGACGGAGCTAGCTGTCACCGCTAGCTCCACCCTATTGTTTTTCTTTCGCCGGCATCTGTCAGATGCTTCATTATGCGGCGTGAGTCCGTCGCATGGAGTCGGATCGGCGTGCAGCGTTTTTTCAAAAATTATTTAAAATTTTTGTTTCTTTTCTTTAAAATATATATATTTTTTTTCATTTTCCTATTTTTTTTACATTTTTAAAATGATTTTTCAACTTTTTTTAAATTTTTGTAAAAAATGTTTTCACTCATTTTCTATTCTGCTCCGTATCTCGGAGGTACGGAGCAGAATAGCCGGCGGCATTCGGCTTTTCACTCACTGCCTTTCAGCTCCTATGAGAATAGGGGCGAACGGCAGCGAGTGAGCTGCCGGAGCTTCAGCTTAGCCAATCCAGATGTTGGATCGGCTGAATCGAACTCTTTCTGCACTTTGGGTCAGCCCAACATGTTGAGCATGTTTGGCTGTCCGAAGGCGGCCGATGTACGGCTGAAATCATTCGTACAAGGCTGAAGTGAATAGCTGAACGCAGTTCGGCTCACTTCACTTCGGCTCGGTTATTCACTAGACACGTGTGATTCGTTTCGTTACGAATCGAAATTCGTACGAATTTCCTGAAATTCGTAAATTCGGATGCATCCGAAATCCGAATTGCAATGCTTCCGAATGTATCCGAAATACGAAATTCCGTTGACGAATTTCGGATCCGAATTTCGTTGAAATGGGAACTAATATTACCCGTCTCTGACTGAGGTTGAACAACATGACAAGATTTT
>NW_017307316.1:529364-550133 GCF_000935625.1 Nanorana parkeri
CCGTTTCTGACTGAGGTTTAAAAACATGACAAGATTTTTTTTTTTTTTTTTAATCTGAAATACGAAATTCCGTTACCGAATTTTGGATCCGAATTTCGTCAACGGAATTTCATATTTTGTGCCTGTGATGCAACCCTCAGCAGCAGAAGAAAACCTCTGATTGGTCAACCAAACAGTCACGTTTCCGTTGTAACGGAATTCGGATTCGGATCCGAAATTCGTCAACGGAATTTCGTATTTCGGGTAAAAAAAACAAACAACTACCATCGACTCCAATATTAACAAAGGTATTTTTGCTTTTTAACTTCATCACAACGAATGTTCGTAACTTTACAAAAAAGTGACGAAACTGTACGAATCCGAATTGAGTTTCGGACACGAATTACGAAGTACGAAATAACGGATAATCCGAAACGAAACAAATTTTTTGACGGCGCACAAGTCTATTATTCACTCGGCTGCCTACAGCAGCTTTGTGAATAGCCCCCATAGTATTTATTATGAGCCAAATCACTTCTCCTGTCCAGTCTGCATATGATTCAGTTAAAGCAACCTGACAAGTAAAAAAAAATAGCTTAATTTAACCCTTGTTCACACCAAATGCAGAGCAGATCCGGTCAGGTTTCTGCACACGCACGCTAGTCTTTTAGATGCGTTTTTGACGCGTTTTTGGCTTTTTTTTTAGTTTAACATGGGCTTTCAGTGCGTTCCAGGCATTTGTATGCGTTTTTTATGCGTCTGCAGATCCGGAGCAGATCCAGAGCAGGTAAAATAGGGCCTGCGATGTGAAAAATACCATAGGAATACATTGGACGCAGTTTTGATCCGGTCTGCACCTGCTCTGCTTTGGATCTGCTCCGCGCTTGGTGTGAACAAGGCCTTACCCTAATAAACAAATTTTCCCCTTTCTTCCCTTAACTGTTATTTTCCTGCTGACTTTTTTTTTTGTGTATTTTTCTAATCAATAAACTTTAAACCATTTTTTTCATTAATTTTTTTCGCACCTGTACGTTTTGTAGAGCGTTCAACCCACCACGAACGCTCTACAAAACGCTCAAACATGAAAATCCCATTGTATTCAATGGGTATGGTTCACACTTTGCCGTATTTCAGCCCGTCCGAACGCGCTACAAAACGGCCTACGCCTGAAAAGGTACATGAGCTTCTTTGCGGCATTTTTGTCGCGCGTTTCCATTGGGATACAGCCAAGTAGCTCTGGGAAACGCGTGTTTGTCGTGCTTTTTTTTACCGCGAACCGCGGTAAAAACGCGCGTCACGAAACGTGCGACAAACGCGCATATTCGATACGCCTAGGTGTGAACAGAGCCTAGTGTCGCATTAAAAAGTACAATTTGTTTGGTTAAAAAAGCCTTCATTTGTAAACAACTTTGCGATACTTTGTATCAGATTCCTAGTTTCATTGTAAAGAGGACAAATACTAGAATAAAATGTATACTTTGTATCCACAGTAACACAATTATTTTTATAGTAAGGCCTTGTTCACACCAAGCGCGTTACAGGAGCAGAGCGGAGCAGTTGCAGACCGGATCAAAACTGCGTCCAATGTTTTCCAATGGTAGTTTGGGCTCTAGTTCACACCGCAGCGTGTAGTTCCAGAGCAGGTAAAAAAAACTGCAGCAAGCCCTATTTTACCTGCTCTGGAACGCATGCAAGCGCATCAAAAACACATCAAAAATGCATGCAAATGCCTGAACGCACTGAAAGCCCATGTTAAACTTAACAAAAAATATATTTGATTTTTTTTTAACCAAAAACGGCCCGGAACTCATCAAAAACGCGGCACAACCCACTGCACTGCGTGTGCAGAAACCTGAGCAGATCTGCTCTGCATTTGGTGTGAACAAGGCCTAACACTTATCAAAGTAGAAAAAGAGTGTGGTGGGTGTTTTTTTTTCTTCATCTTGTTGTCTATGAATTGCATGAGATCAAATATTTTTTTAAGACAATATCACCCCAAAAAATATATACTGTATGCCCATGATGGAAAGAACTCAAATCCAATGAATGAAGGAGGCGGGCTGGGACAGTCAGGCTAGGTACAGGGGTAGTCAACCTTGGCTCTCCAGCTCTGCTGAAACTACAAATCCCATAAGGCATTGCAAGCCAGAGGCAGGACTCCCAGGGGCAGAAGCATGGTGGAATTTGTAGTTTCAGCACAGCTGGAGAGCCAAGGTTGCCTACCCCTGGGCTAGGAGGAGGAAAGTGCTAGATGATGCTGAATGTCCTCCAGCCAGGAAATGAGGCGGAGCTCTATCTGACTGGCTGCAGCTTCTAATGCACATTATGAGAAGCTCGCAGTGTGCAGTGATATCAGAGCAAGACATTTCAGATCAGGAGTTGGCACATTGTGCAAGATTGAACGGGAGGCAGGAGTTCTACCTAACACTGAATTCAGTGAACCGAGATCCTTTGTTGCATCCAGCCTCCCGTGTCACTCCCAACCTTCAGTATATGGTCACGTTCCGTACCTTCTGTCCATGCAGGTAGGACAACACTCACAATCACAGGACTCGCCCTGGATGGAGAAGACTAGAAGTGCTGACCTCGCACCCAGAGAACGCTCTGTGATGATAATGGAGGGGCACGGCTCGGGGGATAAGAGGGGGGAGGGGGGTAACCTCACCACATCACCTTACTGAAATCAGTTCTACATTATTTCTTAGGAAATTGCAATAGTAATTATTGCAATTATCTGGCAATTATCTACACCCCATCCCATAATCATTTCATCAGAATAATATCCAGCTGCAGCTCTATCACCTATTCTGAATTTCACAACAACTTTGCTTGAACTCCACCATGAGAAGGACTCTGATATCCTATAATGTCATGATAAATAAGGAATCTGACAAACCAACCGGAACGCCCGAATACTGCCGAGAGACACCGGGACAATGGTAACTCTAGACAGGTTACTGCAGACCGGCTAAGTGTCCCCTTCACTGAGTGTTAGCATTGAATAAACTCTCGTATGGAATCCTGCAAATCAAAATATGATGTGGTCTATTCATAAAACAATTGCTGTGTGAATGTATCATATGCACAGAAGCTGTGAATAATACCCTGGTGAATGTCTCAACGTGCTCTCTTTTCTGGGTGTCTCTCCTAGCTGTCTCTCATCACTCTCTCTCTCCTGGCTGTCTCTCATCACTCTCTCCTGGCAGTCTCTCCTCGCTCTCTCTCCTGGCTGTCTCTCCTCGCTCTCTCTACAGACTGTGTCTTCTTGATCTCTCTCTTCTGGCTGTCTCTCCTTGCTCTCTCTCCTCCCTCTCTCCTGGCTGTCTCTCCTTGCTCTCTCTCCTCCCTCTCTCCTGGCTGTCTCTCCTTGCTCTCTCTCCTCCCTCTCTCCTGGCTGTCTCTCCTGGCTCTCTCTCCTCCCTTTCTCCTGGCTCTCTCTCCTGGCTGTCTCTCCTTGCTCTCTCTCCTGGCTGTCTCTCCTTGCTCTCTCTCCTCTCTCTCTCTTGGCTGTCTTTCCTCACTCTCTCTCCTTGCTGTCTCTCCTCACTCACCTCTCTCTCTCCTTGCTGTCTCTCCTCACTCACCTCTCTCTCTCCTGGCTGTCTCTCCTAACCCTTTCTCACTCTTTTCCCTGGCTGTCTCTTCGCTCTTTCTACAGACTGTGTCTCCTTGATTTCTCTCTCCTGGCTGTCTCTCCTTGCTCTCTCTCCTCTCTCTCTTGGCTGTCTCTCCTTGCTCTCTCTCCTCTCTCTCTTGCTGTCTTTCCTCACTCTCTCTCCTAGCTGTCTCTCCTCACTCACCTCTCTCTCTCCTGGCTGTCTCCCCTCACCCTTTCTCTCTCTCTCCCCTGGTTGTCTCTCTTTGCTCTCTCTACAGACTGTGTCTCCTTGATTTCTCTCTCCTGGCAGTCTCTCCTTGCTCTCTCTCCTGGCTGTCTCTCCTTGCTCTATCTCCTCTCTCTCCTGGCTTTCTCTTCTTGCTCTCTTTCACCTCTCTCTCTCTCTCCTGGCTGTGTCTCCTTACTCTCTCTCTCCCTTCTCTCTCCTGGCTGTCTCTCCTCACTCTCTCTCATCTCCCTTCTCTCTCCTGGCTGTCTCTCCTCACTCTCTCTCATCTCCCTTCTCTCTCCTGGCTTTCTTTCCTCGATCTCTCCTGTATATGCACAAAAAAAAAAGCTCCACATCGCTAAAGTGTTAGTGTTTCACTTGAAGAAATGGTGGCAACCCTAGGGCACCATCTGCATGGAGTTTGCATCTGTATGTTCTCACTGTGTTTGTGTGATATTCCTCCAGGTACTCTGGTTTTCTCCCACACTCCAAAGACATGCTGGAAGGTTAATTTCCTCCTCCTAAATTGTCCCTCTATGTATGCATGTGAGAAAGTGACCTTAGATTGTAAGATTCTGGATTCTGGAGCACCTGCAGGGTATACACCGAGTGGCCAGATTATTATGATCACCTGACGTTTGTAGGCAAATTAGCTATAATTTGGCGCTGAAGTTGCTAGAGGGCCAGACCATTATAAATAGGGAAGCGGGTTGGTTACCACGACAGTAGAAGTGATTTGTTTCTGAAGATACGGGGAAACAACGCGATTTAATAGCCTTTGAACGCGGGATGATTGTTGGCGCTCGGAGCCATGGAGCGAGTATCAGCAAAACAGCAGAATTCGTTAAAGGAGAACTATGGGGTCAGTGTTTTTCCCCATAGTTCTCAGGGTAACAGGAGGACACAAACTAGCGTCCTCCCGCCACCCTAGGCTCAGTATACCGCGAGCTGTAGCTCGCGGTATACTGAGATGCCGCAGCTGAAGCGGATCCCGACAATTGTGCCGGAATCCACCCAGCTGCGTGACTGACAGCTGGCTCTGCCTATCTAGAGGCAGAGCCAACTGTACCCGCCCCCGTCCGATCCGCCAGTCAGCACTGGCGGATCGGAGCGGGGAGGGGGGAATCCATCCCCTCCCCTGTCACGGCAGACAGCCGTGACAGAATTGAGAGGTGAGCAAACGCTGGTATGTGTTCGCTCACCTCCCGATCTACTGAGCCGACCTGTGACAGTCTCATTGTCACAGGCCGGCTAGAACTATGAGGTGAGTGAAAAGCAACCCCTCATAGTTCTCCTGAGAATGGGTGAACATGAGAGGTTAGTCTGGGTTAGAGTGAAAACTCCAAGGAGTGCATATAGCTAGGAAAGAGGGGATGGGCATTAGTATGATGGGGTTGCTAGAGGTCCTTCTTCAGTCTGGGGTTCGAGTTAACACTCCAAGAGGTGCACATAGCTAGGGAAGAGGGGTGGACATTAGTAGGGTGGAGGTGTGAGAGGTCCTCCTTCGGTGTGGGGTTGGAGTGAAAAGTCCAAGATGTGCATATTGCTAGGGAAGAGGGGATGGACATTGGAACAGTGGTGGTGTGAGAGGTCCTCCATCATTCAGGGGTTGAAGTTGCTTTTTGCTAAGGGAAATTTGGTGGACATTCGTATGGTGGGGGTGTCAAGTTATAAGTCTAGGCAGTATAATGCAGGACTGTACTGGATTTGTACAGATCTGAGATCAAACAAGGGAGAGAACTGCAAAACAGGGTTCTTTTTCTGTTAGATTTCCATTCAAAAAGCACAAAACATCGGACCTAGAAAGCCAGCCTGCACCTCTGTCAGGCGATTCCCCGGCCGCACCTAGCCAGTCATCTCCCCACACCTACGACATGCCGCGTGGGTAATGTTCTCCACATGCTTTGGCCTGTGTGGGTAGAGGCAGACCTGCGGGGAAAGGACACGCGGCATTGTGAAGCGTTCTGTGGACTGAAGAGAAGGGGGTGACAGAAGGGGCTGAGATTCTCCAGCGCTTGTTTTTACAGCTGGCCTGGCTGCTCCCCTTTACATGAAATCAAACCTTAGAGAGAACATTAGAATTGAGAACTTCCTACATCATACTTGGCAGCTGGTGCGGAGGCTGTAAAGAGCTCACTAGGCCAGAGAAGGGGGGATGCAACGGACACGGCGGTGGCTGTCATGTGTACCGAGTGACAGGCGGCCTCTCGCACATTGAGTGTCGGTGACGCTATAATCCAGAGGGGTCAGAGGTCGCACAATCTTGTACGTGTTGCTGGCGGGATTTGGTTACAGAGTTGATGTGATCAGATTTAGCGGACTCTAGAAGAAGGACGAATCAAAGTTCTACCACGAGGGAGGGGTGTAGGAGCTAACATGGACATCCTTCTGGAGAAGACCTTCATGTTACATAGTTAGTTAGGTTAAAAAAGGACAGAAGACCATCAAGTTCAACTGAATGGAAAAAAAATAGAAAACCTCCAAATACCCTTTACCCACAGCTGACCCAGAGGAAGGCAAAAAAAACAAAAATTATCCCATCTTTTATGTTTTACCAAACAATTGGTTAGTTATAAATGTTTCATAACATAATGTAGGGGAAACACATTTTTGGCAATTTTTCCTTAATATAGTAAAAAATAGAAACCCCCAGTGGTGATTAAAGGAGAACTATGGGGTCAGGGCTTTTCCCCATAGTTCTCCTAAGGGTAACGGGAGGACACAAACTAGCATCTTCCCGTGACCCTAAGCTCAGTATATAGAGAGCTACAGCTCGCGGTATACTGAGACCGCCGCAGCCAGAACGGATCCCGACAATTTTGTCTGGATCCACCCAGTTGCGTGAGCGAGAACTCGCTCTGCCTATCTAGAGGCAGAGCCAGCTGTACCAGCCCCCTCCCCCATCCGTTCCGCCAGTCAGCCCTGGAGGATCGGACAGGGGAGGGAGGGGGGGGGGATTCCTGCAGGGAGCCGTGAGTGACAGATCGAGAAGTGAGCGAGCACCGGTATGTGTTAGCTCACTTTCAGTCTCATTGTCACAGGTCGGCTCTGATTATGAGGATGAGTGATAATCACTTGCCTCATAATTCTCCTTTAAATACCACCAAAAGAAAGCTCTATCTGTCTCCCAAAAAATTACCTAAAATTAATTTTGGCACAGCGTTGCATCAGGAAATAAATGTCAGTCAAGGTACCGCAGCTCTGAATGCTGAAAAAATGGCCGGCACAGGAAGTGGGTAATAACAACACAGAAAACATCTTCATGTTGGTGAGCCAGAGACGCAATGCTCATGGCACCTTTGAAAATAATGGGATTCTTCATGTTCAGCATTGTCAAGAAATGCGCAACAAAATGCTCAGGTGTGAATGGGGGCTTAATATAATATATTATAGTAGAGTAGTTAGAGTCCACCAGGGGGTATTTGCTGTATGGGTGAAGCCACTTTGCCAAGTGAAAACACTGCGCAGGTTTACTTTAACCACTTGCTGACCGGGGTGTTTAGACCCCCTTCCTGTCCCAGCCATTTTGCAGTATTCAGCGCTGCGGTACTTTGGCTGACGTTTATTGCGTCATGCAGCGCTGTACTGACATGAATTTTATACCATTTTTGGGGGACAGATAGAGCTTTCTTTTGTTGGTATTTAATCACCACTGGGGGTTTTATTTTTTACTATACAGATGTTCCTCGCTTACCGACTTACCTGTTTTGCGACCACTCGCTCTTACGACGGACCGCCGATCGACCTCCGACCTTGCGCGTCAGCGCGCCGTGTCGCCGGCAGAAGTGGTGTCCTCTGATCTTCACTGCGGATCCCGGTAAGTATTTTCATTGCCCGATGTGCAGTACACTGTTGGATACTGTACATTGGCAACGCTATACAGTACTGTACTAATGCAGTACAGTACTGTATAGAGTTCCTTACTTAACGACCAATTCGACCTGGTCGTACAAACGGAACTCGGTTGTTAAGTGAGGAATACCTGTATAACAAAAAAAGTACCGAATATTTTTTTTAAAAAAATGGTTTTCCCTATATTATTTTAGGAAACATTTATTTTTACCCAATTTTTTGCTAAAATATAAAAGACGGGGGTCACGTCGGGTAAATAGACACCAAACATATCAAGCCTTAAAATTGCGCACGCCCACGAAATCGCAAAAAACCATCATAGCCAAAATTGACCATAGGCGACGCTTTAAAAGATTTTACCGCTCATCATTTTAGTGTTATCAGTGATTGATGGCCCGAGAATTATTGCTCTCACTGCGACGTTCGCGGCGATACGTAACACGTGCAGCATAATTGGAGCAATCATCGTTTTTGCGTGAAGGCGCATTCAAAGCGCATTTTTGTGCATCTATGTGGGGGTGGGGGACTTTAAAAAATGTTTGTTGTTTTTTTTTGTTTTGTGTGTGTACATTTTTATTTATTTTGTGAGCATTTTTTTTACTTTTTTTTTTACACTTAACTTTATTGTTATCACATAGGGTGCTAGGAAGTGCCCTATGTGATAACAAATTACAGTGACAGGTCCCCTTTATGGAGACATCAGAGGTCTCTAAGACCACTAATCTCACCTAGGGACCCCCAGAGAAGCTGATGAAGCACAGATCTGCTTCATCAGCTTCTCCCTGGTTTCTGTACCGAAGAGTGACAGAGGAATGCGGATGTGATGTAACATGCATCACTTCCTGCATTCAGAGACCGGGAGGAGAGCGGTGGGAGATCGGGTACTGATCTCCCTCCGTTCTCAGTGCACAGAGCCACATCGCCCGGGTGGGGGGGAGGGTGCACCCGTACTTGCATCATACAAGCGATCGGGTGTCTTTACAGACGCCGGACCGCTTGTATGTTAACGGCCATCGCTGGCCGTTTAAAATCCAGGCGGTTTCCCGCTCATGCGCGCCAGGGGGCGAGCGGGCGCGGGCACGAAGGACGTCTGAAGACGCCCACCCGCATCCAGGAGACTCCCGTCCGGCCGTCTTTCAACGATCGGCGGGCGGGAGGTGGTTAAAGGAGAACTATGAGGCGAGTGAAAATCACTCAGCCTCATAGTACGAGCCGACGTTTGACAATGAGACTGTCACACGTCGGCCCAATAAATCGGGAAGTGAGCGAACACATACGGTCGCTCGCTCACTTCTCGATCCTATCCCTGCAGAGAGCCGTGACTGTCAGTCCCCGATCCCCGCAGGAATTCCCCCCCCTCTGCTCTGATCCTCCAGTGCTGACTGGCAGAACGGACGGGTCGGGTACAGCTGGCTCTGGCTCTAGATGGGCAGAGCCAGCTGTCACTCACGCAGCTGGGTGGATCTCGACAGTAATGTCGGGATCCGTCCCGGCTGCGGAGGTCTCAGTATACCGCGAGCTGTAGCTCACTATATACTGAGCTTTGGGTGACGGGGGGACGCTAGTTTATGTTCTCCCATGACCCTTAGGACTGACCCCATAGTTCTCCTTTAAGGAAGGTACAGACAAGAATGAGTTGGCGGTCCGTCCATTACAGCTTTGTTTTTGATGTGTAATAGTGAATTAACGCGGCATAAACAATATAGTGAGGTAAGCTGTCGGAGAGACGATAGATGGGGCGTTCTCGGGACCGTAACTCCCATGTCTTACGGGAAGAGAGTTGCTGAATATTTTATGATTCCTGAGTGACTGCACAATAATTATCCTCTTGCAGACCGCAGGTTGTAAAATAACTTTCCGAGGTCACACACTCAGGTTGACGCTTTCCTCCACAGGACATCGCTCGCGTTGACAGTGACGGGGCGCTGGGGTGCGATAATGGTTCACCGCGGAATCCAACATGCTATCGAGGTCTTAGCCTAATATCATACACTTCATATAACAACCCGAAATAAGAACTGGCTGTGCTGCCATATAACCACTAACCAAGTCCACTGTTGCACTGGAAAGCTGGAATCCCTGCAGAAGACCAGTTGGTGTAGGCACATACTGTATACCAATAAACAATCAATAATTTGACATACACTGTGTGTGTATATATATAGTGTATATATATATATATAGTGTAATGTAGATGGGTAAGCCGTATTAGTCCAGTGGCGAAGTATAAAAAAACAAAATTGAGTTTTGTATTGCTTCTGACCTGAAGAAGAGAGGTTAAAGGAGAACTATGAGAGGGGTGCTTTTCACTCACCTAATCCCCAGTGGTGTGCTTGAATGTGGCCAATCCAAATCTTGTGTGAGGAGATGTGTATCTCTCGCAATCTCCAAGGTGCTCTCATCAGCAGGTGTGGATCACCTATACTTATCTGGGACACGGCACCTTCATCACTTTCCTGCTTGTGTAGAGTTTAAAGGGCAGGCTATTGTATACTGATGTTTCAGTGATTGGTAAAGAGGGATTGGCTAGATTTTGTTTATGGGCGGAGCCATGAACTAGCTAAATGATGTCATCAAATGATATCAAAACCGAGCAAAGATGGTGGGAGTCTCTATTAATGGTCACAGCTGGTGTGCAGACCCGGGATCTCACCAATAGAGTAACTGAGAGATTGCATGCTTTACCTCTCCAGAATTTACCATTTACCTAAAACAAGAACATCAGCTGTGGATGGCATGACCCTGTAGTTCTGACCTCTGGCCCAGCTCCCCCCCCCCATACTGAACTTTTCAAAGGTCCCCAGTGGGATCTTCACAGGTTCTTTAAAACTCTAGTAGCAGTGTGGTGACAAGAGGGTCATGTGCTGGAGAAATTGGGTGAGCACGGTGTTACAGTGTATTTTTTTGGAACGCTTGCTACCTTTTTGTAAAGGGTAGTATGGTTTTATATAATTATGGGTGTTAAGTGTAGGAGTGAGGTGACGGTTGAAGGCAGGATGCTTCTAGACAGAGATAGGCATTAAGAGTAGAAGGTAAGTGAGGGATAGGGATTGAGAGTGGAATGCTTTTACCCAGAGATGGGCATTAACTGTAGGATTGAGGTGAGGTGTTAGGGATTTATTATGTAGCGCTCACCCCCAAAGGAGCTGCTGAATATGAACTAGGGCTCTCCTACCTGTTTGCCAGCCACCGGCCCCGTGCTCAGATCCAGCACCACCGACGCACCGCAACAGAATAGGCTCGAGTCGTAGGGTCTTTTTAGCATTTATTTCGCAGGATCAACTAGGAGAGAGGGTTTGGGATTACAGGATACCCGGGTAATAATTCAGAGGACTCGGTATTCTCCCGTAGCAACGGCTAGAATCGGTAGCACAATGGTCCTTTAGGAGCAACCGGTAATAGAAATAGCACAGAGGACAACCAGGGTAGTCCAGGACCTTGGGAGAGAGAACTATCTCTGGACTTCTAATGCAACAACTGGCTGCTCTTCAGTAAAGCACCTGGCAATAGAGTGAGGGATCTCTTACAGGGTTCCAGGCGGTAGCTCTCTCCCACTCCTCTGCGACACTCCTCGATAAGCAGATTCCACTTCCAGCCCAGCTTCCATTAGGTTTCCTTTCAGCAGCATCTGAAGTCTCTGGGCCCCCAGCACCTGCCACATTCTGAGGTGCATACCAGATATCCAGTAGTATCTTCGGCCTCTAGTCCCCCAGCATCTGCCACATGCTGAGGCCCAAGGCAGGTACCTGCAGTATCTTAAGCCTCTAGTCCCCCAGCACCTGCCACGTGCAGAGGCCCAGGCCAGGCTCCTCTATCACACAGACCTCCTCCCATGGAGGGGCCCCTGGAGGGGAGAGAGTTCTGGAAAGTGTCCCCAAACCTTTTATCACCTGCCTTCACCCATACCTCTGAGTCATCCTGCTCAGGGATTGGCTTGAGTCAGGTGCACAGTCACAGCCTGAGGATGGATCCTCCCTCACTGTATGCTGAGTCCCCAACCCAGCAACAGGGGGAAGCAATCCATCCAGAAAACTCAGGGAAACCTGTAGAACGCAGAACTCAGAGCAAACAGCATCTAGACTCATTACAGTCCAGATATACACTAAATTTGATAGCGACAAATTAGAGGGCGCTACAATTACATTTACAGCTATTTACATAGCGCCAACAATTTACACGGTGGTTTACATAGTTGCACATTCACATCAGTCCCTGCCCTCAAGGAGCTTACAATCTAAGGACCCTATCTCACATGCATACAGGGCCAATTTAGACAGGAGCCAGTTAACCTTCCAGCATGTCTTAGGAGTATGGGAGGAAAGCAGAGTACCCAGAGGAAACCCACGCAAGTGCAGGAAGAACATGCAAACTCCTTGCAGGTAGTGATCTGGCTTGGACCTTAAGCAGGGACCCCCAGTGCTGCATGGGAGAAGTGCTAACCTCTACACCACTGTGATTGAAGGTGGGATGCTTTTACTCGGAGATGGGCATTAAATGTAGGAGCGAGTCGGTGGTTAGGGATTTAACCACTTGCCATCCGTGGCATTTTCCTACTATTTGCACACACATGATAAAATATACATGTTTGGCTAGAAAACAGCTTCAGACCCCCAACAATTATATATTTTCTGAAAGCTGAGGCCCTGGAGAATAAAAAAATGCTAGGTGCAATTTTTTACGTCGCACGGTTTTTGCGCAAATGTTTATCAAACCCGTATTTTTAGGAAAAAATAAACTAAATTAAAATGTAGTGCACAGAAACATAATATAATACCCAATTTTTTGGTAAAATATGAAAGACGGGATCACATCGGGTAAATAGATACCAAACATGTCAAGCCATAAAATTGCATTCGCCCGTGAAGCCGCAAAAAAAGTAAATACCCAAAATTTCGGATAGGGAACATTTTAAACGCTTTTACCGCTCATCAGTTTAGTGCTAACAGTGATTGACAGAGCTAGAATTATTGCTCTCGCTCCGACGTTCGCGGCGATATGTAACATGTGTAGCGCAATTATCGTTTTCGCACGCAGGCGCACTGACGTGTGTTTGCGTGTGTATGTGCGTGCACGTGGAGGACGGGGTCTTAAAAAAAAATTCTTTCCATTTTATAATTTTTCTTTTATGTTACTTTAATTTTTACAACTTTTTAACACTTTATTTTTTTTTTTCCACTAACCCTATTGCTATTAGATAGGGAGCTAACAAGCACCCTATCTAATAGCAAATAGGGTGTGACAGGTCCTCTTTATTGAGACATCAGGGGTCTTGCAGACCCCTAATGTCACCTGGGGACCCCAAAGAAGCTGAGGAAGCAGAGATCTGCTTCCCCAGCTTCATCTCCTGGCTCTAAGAGCCGGAGACTGTGTACAGTGACACTGAAAGTGATTTAATACACATCACTTCCGGGTCCAGTGATCGGAGGAGAGATCAGCGGCTGGAAGCCGCTGAATCTCCCCCTGGTCACTTCGGGGAGACACGCCGAGCCGCTCCCGGACGCCGCACGGGGACAGCGGTGCACGGGTAAGACACCAGCAGCCACGCCGGATCGCTGGTAAATTAACAGCAATCGCCTGCTGTTAAGAGCGGTACCAAGAACTGCAGCAGAGTGTAGGAGCGAGTTGGAGGAGAGGGATTGAAAGCGGGATGCTTTTGGACAGAGATGAGCATTTAGGGTAGAAGTGAGATGAAGGTTAGGGGTTGAAGGAGGGATGCTTTTCCTCAGAGATAGACAATAAGTGTAGAAGGAAGGAGGGTTTTAGGAATTAAAGGTGGGATGCATTTACCCAAAGATGGGCATTACATATAGAAGTGAGGTAAGAGTTAGGGGTTAAACGAGGGATGCTTTTGCCCAGAGACGGGCATCAAGTGTAGGAGTGAGGTTAGGGTTAGGGATTGAGGGCAGAATGCTTTTACCTGGCGATGGGCTCTAAGTGTAGAAATGAGATAGAGATTAGGAATTGAAGGGGAAAAGCTTTTATTCGGAGATGGGCATGAAGTGTAGATGTGAGGTTAGGGTTAGGGATTGAAGGTGGGATGGTTTTACCCGGAGATGGGCATTAAGTGTAGATGCGAGTTTAGGGTTAGGGATTGAAGGTGGGATGGTTTTACCCGGAGATGGTTATTAAGTGTAGATGCGAGGTTAGGGTTAGGGATTGAAGGTGGGATGGTTTTACCCGGAGATGGGCATTAAGTGTAGATGCGAGTTTAGGGTTATGGATTGAAGGTGGGATGGTTTTACCCTGAGATGGTTATTAAGTGTAGATGCGGGGCTAGGTTTAGAGATTGAAGGTGGGAAGCTTCTACCCAGACATGGGTATTAAGTGTAGGATCGAGGTGAGGGTTAGGGATTTATTACATTATAGGTATTTATACAGCGCCGATAATTTACACAGAACTTTACATAGTGCACAAACACATCAGTCTCTGCCCTCAATGAGCTTACAATCTAAGGTCCCTATCTCACATGCATACAAGGGCCAATTTAGACAGGGGCCAATTTAGACAGGAGCCAATTAACCTTCCAGTATGACTTTTGAGCGTGGGAGGACACCGGAGTAAACCCACACAAGCACAGGGACAACATGCAAACTCCTTGCAGATATTGATCTGGCCACAGTTCAAATCAGGGACCCCCAGTGCTGCAAGGCAAAAGTGCTAACCACTACGCCACTGTGATTGAAGGTGGGATGCTTTTACTCGGAGATGGACATTAAGTGTAGGAGCAAGTTGGGGGTCATGGATTGAAGGCAGGATGCTGTTGGACAGAGAGGGGCATTAGGGTAGAAGTGAGATGAGGGTTAGGGATTATAGGCGGAATGCTTTCACCTGGGGATGGGCTCTAAGTGTAGAAATGAGGTGGAGATTAGCGATTGAAGGGGAAAAGCTTTTACCCGGAGATGGGCATTAGGTGTAGATGCGAGGTTAGGGTTAGAGATTGAAGGTGGAAAGCTTTTACCCGGAGATGGGCATTAAGTGTAGATGCGAGGTTAGGGTTAGGGATTGAAGGTGGGATGGTTTTACCCGGAGATGGGCATTAAGTGTAGATGCGAGTTTAGGGTTAGGGATTGAAGGTGGGATGGTTTTACCCTGAGATGGTTATTAAGTGTAGATGCGGGGCTAGGTTTAGAGATTGAAGGTGGGAAGCTTCTACCCAGACATGGGTATTAAGTGTAGGATCGAGGTGAGGGTTAGGGATTTATTACATTATAGGTATTTATACAGCGCCGATAATTTACACAGAACTTTACATAGTGCACAAACACATCAGTCTCTGCCCTCAATGAGCTTACAATCTAAGGTCCCTATCTCACATGCATACAAGGGCCAATTTAGACAGGGGCCAATTTAGACAGGAGCCAATTAACCTTCCAGTATGACTTTTGAGCGTGGGAGGACACCGGAGTAAACCCACACAAGCACAGGGACAACATGCAAACTCCTTGCAGATATTGATCTGGCCACAGTTCAAATCAGGGACCCCCAGTGCTGCAAGGCAAAAGTGCTAACCACTACGCCACTGTGATTGAAGGTGGGATGCTTTTACTCGGAGATGGACATTAAGTGTAGGAGCAAGTTGGGGGTCATGGATTGAAGGCAGGATGCTGTTGGACAGAGAGGGGCATTAGGGTAGAAGTGAGATGAGGGTTAGGGATTATAGGCGGAATGCTTTCACCTGGGGATGGGCTCTAAGTGTAGAAATGAGGTGGAGATTAGCGATTGAAGGGGAAAAGCTTTTACCCGGAGATGGGCATTAGGTGTAGATGCGAGGTTAGGGTTAGAGATTGAAGGTGGAAAGCTTTTACCCGGAGATGGGCATTAAGTGTAGATGCGAGGTTAGGGTTAGAGATTGTCAGGGTACCATGCACAGGCATTCTAACACCTCATGCAGGTACCCACGCAGGATGACCAAATTAATATGCCCACACAGGATAGGGTTCTATGCACACAGTTTATTTGCTACACAACAACAAAACTACAAACCCCCATAACTCCCCACAGGTTTAGCAGTGACGTAATAAACCCACCGTTAGTGATGGGATGATCAATCACTGCTGGGGCACACCCGCAGGTGAGTACTGGAGCTGCAGGTTCCTTACAGTCCCTGGCTGCTGGAGACACCCGCAGGCGAGCACAGGAACTGCAGGACCTGGCTCCAGCACCACCTGGGGGTGCTCTGGATCCTGACAGAGATTGAAGGTGGGATGCTTTTACCCGGAGATGGGCATTAAGTGTAGATGCGAGGTTAGGGTTAGAGATTGAAGGTGGGAAGCTTTTACCTGGAGATGGGCATTAAGTGTAGATGCGAGGTTAGGGTTAGAGATTGGAGGTGGGATGCTTTTACCTGGAGATGGGCATTAAGTGTAGATGCGAGGTTAGGGTTAGAGATTGAAGGTGGGAAGCTTTTACCCGACAATGGGCATTAAGTGTTGATGCGAGGTTAAGGTTAGAGATTGAAGGTAGGATGCTTTTACCCGGAGATGGGCATTAAGTGTAGATGCGAGGTGGGGGTTAGAGATTGAAGGTGGCATGCTTTTACCCGGAGATGGGCATTAAGTGTAGATGCAAGGTTAGGGTTAGAGATTTAAGGTGGGAAGCTTTTACCTGGAGATGGGCATTAGGTGTAGATGCGAGGTTAGGGTTAGAGATTGGAGGTGGAAAGCTTTTACCTGGAGATGGGGATTAGGTGTAGATGCGAGGTTAAGGTTAGAGATTGAAGGTGGGATGATTTTACCCGGAGATGGACATTAAGTGTAGATGTGAGGTTAGAGTTACAGATTGCAGGTGGGTAAATTTTACCCAGAGATGGGCATTACATGTACATGTGAGGTTAGGGTTAGAGATTGGAGGTGGGATGCTTTTACCCGGAGATGGGCATTAGGTGTAGATGCGAGGTTAAGGTTAGAGATTGAAGGTGGGAAGCTATTACCCGGAGATGGGCATTAAGTGTTGATGCGAGGTTAAGGTTAGAGATTGAAGGTGGGAAGCTATTACCCGGAGATGGGCATTAAGTGTAGATGCGAGGTTAGGGTTAGAGATTGAAGGTGGGAAGCTATTACCTGGAGATGGGCATTAGGTGTAGATGCGAGGTTAAGGTTAGAGATTGAAGGTTGGAAGCTTTTACCCGGAGATGGGCATTAAGTGTAGATGCGAGGTGAGGGTTAGAGATTTAAGGTGTGAAGCTTTTACCCGGAGATGGGCATTAGGTGTAGATGCGAGGTGAGGGTTAGAGATTGAAGGTGGGAAGCTTTTACCTGGAGATGGGCATTAAGTGTAGATGCAAGGTTAAGGTTAGAGATTGAAGGTGGGAAGCTTTTACCTGGAGATGGGCATTAAGTGTTGATGCGAGGTTAAGGCTAGAGATTGAAGGTGGGAAGCTTTTACCTGGAGATGGGCATTAAGTGTAGATAAGAGGTTAGAGTTACAGATTGCAGGTGAGTAAATTTTACCAAGAGATGGGCATTACATGTAGATGTGAGGTTAGGGTTAGAGATTGGAGGTGGGATGCTATTACCCGAAGATGGGCATTAAGTGTAGGAGTGAGGTTTTTGTTACTTTTTGACTGACTGAAGTACTCGACCAATAAAAGATATGATTTATCTTAACATTTTCCTAGTTGTGTGGGTCCACATGGCTGCCACCCTTTCCATTAAGGATCTATAATTTTTGTGGTGGGACATTAAGCCAGTCACATCAGTCTCTGAACCAGAAGAGCTTACACTTGAGTGTTCTCTGTACAGCACTGCGGTATATGTCAGAGCTCTATAAATGTATATAAATAATAGTGTGTGACTAGGAGACATTGGGGGAGCAGACATTGCAGACGTACTCCAGCGACAGACATAAAGACAGAAGACGCAGCCGATGTCTAATTTATAATGTTGTGTCTCCTCGTTCATAACACAAACTACCTGCTATTGATTTCCAGTAATTGCAGCGTGCGGAGTGAACGTGTAAAGTGGATGCTGCTGGAACGGTTACTGGAATGTTTCACAGAGAGAGGACGTAACTGATAGTGTTTATCGGCTGTAATGACCACTGACATCATATTCCGGGAAGGAAAGAGAGGCCACAGCTGAACCCACCGACTTGTTTAACTCCTCAACACTTGACAGCCTTAAAGAGAACCGGTTGTCGTGATCCATACCCAGCACAGATACCACTGCCATTGGACAATCCGGGGGGTGACAAACCATCGATGGCCTGCTGTGAAGATAAACAAAAGTCAAAACTTTTTTCTTTATTTTTGCATAGAGTAACGAGGGAAATTTAAACATTTGTGTCGTCACTAAAAGAGGAATAGAGGGGACAATCATTCAACGGGGACGCTTGTGGTGACAACTGTCTATGAGGAGATTACCTGTATTCAATCAAATAGGGCTGAATAACAGCCAGCTAATGCCAACTATTGATCAGATAATGATGGATATTGATCAGATAATGCTAAACACTGATCATATGAGGGTGAATATCGATCAGATGAGGCTGAACATTGGACTGATGAGGCTGAATATCAATCAGATGAGGCTGAACATTGAACGGATGAGGGTGAATATCAATCAGATGAGGCTGAACATTAAACGGATGAGTATCGGATTGTATTGGAACATTGAACGGATGAGGATCAATCAGATGAGGCTGAATATTGGCCGGTCGAGAGTGAATATTTGACGTATGCCGCTAAATATTGAGTGGATGAGGCTGATCATCGATCAGATGAGTGTGAATATCGGTCACATGAGGATGAATTTTGATCAGATGAGGCTGAATATCACTTGGATGAGGCTGAACATTGGACGGATGAGGCTGAACATTGGACGGATGAGGCTGAACATTGGACGGATGAGGATGAACATTGGACGGATGAGGCTGAACATTGGACGGATGAGGCTAAATAGTGGACAGATAAGGGTGAATATCAGTCAGATAAAGCTGAAAGTTTGACATATCAGGGTAAATATTTGACAGATGAGGCTGAATATTGGGACAGATGAGGCTGAATATTGGGAAAGATGAGGCTGAATATTGGGACAGATGAGGCTGAATATATGACACAGATGACAATGAATATTGGACAGGTAAGACTTAATATTGGACAGATGAAGCTAAAAATTGGACAGATGGGGCTGAATATTGGTCAGATGAGGACGACTATCGATCAGAGAATGTGTAATACTGATCATTTAAAATAGAGATCAAACTTTGTACCACAGTCAGAACCCAACGTCTGTCCTCCATCACCCGGAATAGACAATCACAATCTTTATGTTTCGGTGGAGTGGGACTCCTCATACATGGGGATGGGGTGGGGGGGGGTCATATTTTCTATGAGGACATTGTTACAGACGGATGAGGCTGAACATTGGACGGATGAGGATGAACATTGGACGGATGAGGCTGAACATTGGACGGATGAGGCTAAATAGTGGACAGATAAGGGTGAATATCAGTCAGATAAAGCTGAAAGTTTGACATATCAGGGTAAATATTTGACAGATGAGGCTGAATATTGGGACAGATGAGGCTGAATATTGGGAAAGATGAGGCTGAATATTGGGACAGATGAGGCTGAATATATGACACAGATGACAATGAATATTGGACAGGTAAGACTTAATATTGGACAGATGAAGCTAAAAATTGGACAGATGGGGCTGAATATTGGTCAGATGAGGACGACTATCGATCAGAGAATGTGTAATACTGATCATTTAAAATAGAGATCAAACTTTGTACCACAGTCAGAACCCAACGTCTGTCCTCCATCACCCGGAATAGACAATCACAATCTTTATGTTTCGGTGGAGTGGGACTCCTCATACATGGGGATGGGGTGGGGGGGGGTCATATTTTCTATGAGGACATTGTTACAGAAGATATGTATCATTACCAATATCTTCTAATGACCATAGAAGCACCATAGAAGCACTTGATAGCAGAGTCGAGGTCGAAGACCATGGCGGTCGCCTCCCATAGAAGCGCATGATAGCAGAGTCGAGGTCGAAGACGATGGCGGTCGCCTCCCATAGAAGCACATGATAGCAGACCCGAGGTCAAAGACCATGGCGGTCGCCTCCCATAGAAGCACATGATAGCAGAGCTGAGGTCGAAGACCATGGCAGTCCACTCCCATAGAATCGCATGATAGCAGACCCGAGGTCAAAGACCATGGCGGTCGCCTCCCATAGAAGCACATGATAGCAGAGCTGAGGTCGAAGACCATGGCGGTTGCCTCCCATGGAAGCACATGATAGCAGTCCCGAGGTCGAAGACCATGGCAGTCCACTCCCATAGAATCGCATGATAGCAGAGCCGAGGTCGAAGGCCATGGCGGTTGCCTCCCATAGAGGCGCATGATAGCAGACTCGAGGGTGGAAGACCATGGCGGTCGCCTCCCATAGAGGCGTATGATAGCAGACCTGAGGTCGAAGACCATGGCGGTCGCCTCCCATTAAAGCGCATGATAGCAGAGTCGAGGTCATAGACCATGGCGGTCGCCTCCCATAGAAGCACATGATAGCAGAGCTGAGGTCGAGGACCATGGCGGTCACCTCCCATAGACGCGCATGATAGCAGACTCGAGCTCAAAGACCATGGCGGTCGCCTCCCATAGACGCGAATTATAGCAGACTCGAGGTTGAAGACCATGGCGGTCGCCTCCCATAGAAGCACACGATAGCAGATTCGAGGTTGAAGACCATGGCGGTCGCCTAGAAGGCAATGATGGCGCACACATTTTTATAGACTACGGATCACATTTAGACGGCGATGATCTGACAGGGCAGCGGGTGTGTAGCAAAGCGGCGGATGAGAACGCCGAGGACCGTTCCTGCTCTCACATATTAGCAGAACGTCAAGAAACAAGAACCAGATGTGCCCATTGCGGGGGCCTGAAATATGTCCCAGCATGCACCACTCACTGACCCTTCCCTTGGAAAAGCACAATAAAAAAAAAAGAAAAGCACAAAGCATTTCCTTCCATAAATTCTGCCCACTGTGGGAGAATGATTATTCCATACAAATATGATTTATTGGAATATAGAAACCATATGTCCCCCCGGTCAGGGCGATCGGATCGGCTTTCAGATGGTATTATTTTTAAATGTCATG
>NW_017307316.1:550184-550992 GCF_000935625.1 Nanorana parkeri
GGGGAATGAAAAGCGTGCAGTAATCCAGATCAGCCAATCAGCAGGGTGGCCCAGCGGTGGGCACTCAGGATTTGCAGCGCTGGGGTCCTTGGTTCTGTCACTGCCTAAAGTTTCCGTGTTTAACCCGGGCTTGTCTTCACGGAGCTTCACTTTGCTGCCGCTTTATAACAGAAAAATGTATACAAAAATACACCAGGTTCAAAAAAAAAACTTACTTCTACATTTAAAGGAGAACTATGGGGTCAGGGCTTTTCCCCATGGTTCTCCTTAGGGTAACGGGAGGACACAAACTAGCGTCCTCCCGTCACCCAAAGCTCAGTATATAGAGAGCTACAGCTCGCGGTATACTGAGACGCCGCAGCCTAGAGAGGATCCCGACAATTATGTCTGGATCCGCCCAGCTGCGTGAGTGACAGCTGGCTCTGCCTATCTGGAGGCAGCTGTACCCGCCCCCTCCCCCGTCCATTCCGCCAGTCAGCGCTGGAGGATCGGGGAGGGGGGAATCCAGCCCCTCCCCTGTCACTGCAGAGAGCCGTGACAAGATCGAGAAGTGAGCGAACGCCGGTATGTGTTCGCTCACCTCCCGATCTACTGAGCCGACCTGTGACAGTCTCAGGTCACAGGTCGGCTAGAACTATGAGGAGGAGTGAAAAGCACTCACCTCATAGTTCTCCTTTAATAAAATGAGAGTTGTTGATATAATATGTATTTGATGAATTCAGCTAATCTGCTGGTATTGAAATGTGTATGTAAACCCAAAAACAAAGCTGTACTGTATCTATGGAGAAGCTCCTCTTCATAATATGGG
>NW_017307316.1:551399-551868 GCF_000935625.1 Nanorana parkeri
GGAGGGGGGGGGGGGGGAGGGCGGCAGCAGCGGCACTCGAGGGGGGCGCGCAAAGACAGCACATACATACGATCGTCCCCTGGTCCGACGGCTTCTTCTCCAATCGGGTCCGGCCGCGGCTCCTCTGCCCCGCCTCCCTTGCCTCCTCTTCATTGCAGGCTGGGAGCCATACCCAGCCTGCTATTGGATATTGTAAAATGCAATAGCCAATAGCAAGCTGGCTATTGCACCCGCCCACTGCCTGCTATCAACCAGCATGGGGGGACTTGATAGAGAACTTTCTCCTTCAGGCCCCTCCTCTGCTGAGCCCTGATTAGGCAAAGTCTTGCACCTGACCCGTGGTTAGGTGCAAGACTTTAACAAATCAGAGCTTCAGTGGGCATTTTGTATTATGGAATGTACGCGGTCGAACAAACCGCTAACATCCAATAAAGTTCGGCGCTCGGCGAGCGCTCGAACTGCCGATGTT
>NW_017307316.1:552445-554781 GCF_000935625.1 Nanorana parkeri
TCGAGGGGGGCGCGCAAAGACAGCACATACATACGATCGTCCCCTGGTCCGACGGCTTCTTCTCCAATCGGGTCCGGCCGCGGCTCCTCTGCCCCGCCTCCCTTGCCTCCTCTTCATTGCAGGCTGGGAGCCATACCCAGCCTGCTATTGGATATTGTAAAATGCAATAGCCAATAGCAAGCTGGCTATTGCACCCGCCCACTGCCTGCTATCAACCAGCATGGGGGGACTTGATAGAGAACTTTCTCCTTCAGGCCCCTCCTCTGCTGAGCCCTGATTAGGCAAAGTCTTGCACCTGACCCGTGGTCAGGTGCAAGACTTTAACAAATCAGAGCTTCAGTGGGCATTTTGTATTATGGAATGTACGCGGTCGAACAAACCGCGAACATCCCATAAAGTTCGGTGTTCGGCGAGCGCTCAAACTGCCGATGTGCGATTCGAACTCTTGTTCTAATTGAACAGTCAGCTCATCCCTACCCGGGAACACAAATGAGAGACGACATCAATCTGACCACAGAGAAGAGAACCTGTTCTACCCAAAGAACCATGCCTGCAAATCAAAGTCACCATCCCAATGGAAATTATTATTACTATACAGGATTTATATAGCGCCAACAGTTTGCGCAGCGCTTTACAATATAAGGAAGACATTACAATCACAATACAAGACAAGATGGTAAGGAGGGCCCTGCCCCTGAGGGCTTACAATCTAAAAATGAGGAATTATGGGGTGGAGAAGGTTTCTTTTTTTTTTAAGCCTCAGCAACAGTTTTGGGAATGGTTGCGTCTGATGTGGCCAGCTTCCCGTGGACGCTATAATCAGCCCCGGCACGGTGAGACTCTGCGGCCTGAGTCGGAAACGGTGGTTTTCTCATCCGAGGCTTAATTCAATACAGAGAGTGATTGAGGGACGGCTGTGTACACTGAGGTTTCTGACCAAGTGATGGAAGAAATAGAAACCATTAAAGCTGAATTCCAGGCACACAGCTCATGAAATACATACACGGGGGCCGGTGTGACCTGCCAAAAGAGTTGTATTTCTGTCCATCCATTCCTCAGATTGACACAGGTTTAGGGTTGCCCCCTTTTTTTCAAGCAAAACCCGAAAACTCTAACGACGTGCAGACATTTTTTTTGGGAGAATGAGTCGCAGCTTATTCAGATGTAAATATCACAGTGGAGACTATTTTCAGTGGGGGGCCAGTAGCGCCTTTTTTGGTTGCCCCTGTCTGCCTGACATCTCATGTCCGGGTTTCTGCTGCCATGAAACCCGGACACAGCATTCAAATCCCGAACTGTCCGGGTCAATCCTGGACATGTGGTGGCAACCCTACACAGGTTTGCCACACAGCACAGCCCTGTGTGAAATTTCTCTGCTGCGGCTCAGTAATACGTAATCAGCTACAGGTCTTGTCCCTCCACCACCCTGAGAAAGGAGAAGCAGCAGACTGAGGAGCTCATCTCTCTGTCACTCTAGTCTCTCCTCCTATCAGCATGTTCCTTGCCATGCAGCACAACGGATTGGCTCCTTGTTCTGCTCCTCACTCTCCCATTCTGAGCTCTGCAGTACACCGGCTGATACCAAATCAAATTCATATATATACTCTGCTTGTAGAATACGTGCGCTGGTGTCTTATTGATGACAGAGCTGCAATCATTTGTGTCTTTCATATCTGCCTGGAGTTATTTCTTTATTACAGGTATTCATATGGCGCAGACAATTTACACAGTGCTTTACATAGTTGCACATTAACATCAGTCCCTGCCCTCAAGGAGCTTACACCCCAAGGTCCCTATAGCACCCGTATACAGGGCCAATTTAGACATGAGCCAATTAACCGGGGGATAGTAACATCAGCAGCAAACACTTTACAATTAACTCCATGACAAGGACGAGAGGCCACCACTTAAAATTGGTGGAGAAAAAATGTCAGCACAAGGGGCGAAGGGGGTTCTTCTCAGTTAGATCGGTCAGGGTCTGGAACTCGCTGCCGCATGCTGTGATTTTGGCTGAGAGTGTGGAATCATTCAAGAGGCGATTGGACGATTTCCTCAGGGACCGCAATATACAGGGGTACAGGTACTCTTAAAGGAGAACTATGAGGGGGAGGGAGGACGCTAGTTTGTGTCCTCCCGTTACCCTAAGGAGAACTATGGGGAAAAGCCTTAACCCCATAGTTCTCCTTTAAGATTGAGGACACACAGGGACCTATACATACTACACACCAAAAGGACCGTACGCACACACACAATAGGTTGGACTTGATGGACATATGTCTTTATTCAACCTCAAATACTATGTAACCCTCCAGTCAGGGCCGGATTTACTCCCCCTG
>NW_017307316.1:555734-560508 GCF_000935625.1 Nanorana parkeri
GGAGCCTCGGGCCGCCCCGTCGTGATTGGACGGCGGCGGACCGTCCAATCACGACGGGGCGGCCCGAGGCTCCGCCCACCGGCTCCGTAGTTTGCGGCCCGGCGGACACCTTACACCGGAGCCCGCAACTTCCCACAAGGTCACCGCTGCCGCCCTCTGCGCTCTGCCACCCCGAGGCCTGGCCTCGGTGGCCTTGTGGGAAATCCGGGCCTGCCTCCAGTTCAGTTATGGTTTATGTAGATGCAAACCATGTAAAACCCAAAGACAGTTTCCATTTATTAGTCAACATCTAGCCCTATTCTCATTTTAAAAAATGAACCACATGAAGCTTTTCTTTCACTTACAGCTCACCCGTCCCATCTCTCCCACAGATCCTCATGGGCGGAGCCTGCAGGAGATGCCTGGAGACTTCTTCCCCTTGTCCTGTCCTTTTAAACTGACCTTACCACAGTAGAATTTGTTCTAAAAAATTGGCCTTCGGAACATTTGTTCAATTTTCTAATATTTACCGGGATCAAACTGATGATTGTTTTCAACCTTCAACCAAAATAATAAAAAATAAAGTATGTGATGAAAATGGAAATTAGTTCTATTTAATGAGTTCAATAGCAGGGAGGGAGAGAGTCTGCTTTAACTATTGCTTACGCCCTTGATTCTCAACTGGTGGGTCGTGACCCAAAAGTGGGTCATGACCACTGTGTTCAGTGGGTCACCGCATGCCTTCCACTTTTCTAGGTGAGAGGCTCCTCAGCCTCCTACTAGCGCAGCGCTGTCAGTTCTCACGCCGAGCAGCCATTTAAAATATGTTGCCTGGTGCCGAGTGTAACTTGAGGTGGGGTGAGCTGGGGGTATGGCCCAGAGGGAGCGCCATACGTGCATTTCACATAGGGTTGCCACCTTTTCTTCAAGCCAAACCCGAACACTGTAGCACCTCGCGGCAATTTTTTTGTAAAGTATACACGACGCATATATTTGGAGTTAATCACAACTTGCCAGTGTGCCACAGGTCCCCAGAAATATACTATATAAAACACACAGCTCCCTCGCATGTTCTGTAGAGGTGCCTGGACCAGACTGGGTTTGGCCGCGAGGGAGCTCCATCCATCCATGCATTGCATACAGCTCACTCATGTGTACTGTAGAGGTGCCTGGACCGGAGTGACATCACCTTCTGGCTCCAGGCACCTCTACAGGGCACGTAAGGGAGCTGTACAAGCAATGCACATATGGATGGAGCTCCGTCACAGCACAGCAGCCCACACTGGACCCCAAGCTGAGGATCCACTCCAGTTCTTGTAAGGTAGAGAGATTGGGAGAACCTTAAAGAAACAAGTGTATATGTGTGTGTGTGTGAGATTGTGTCTGTGGGTGTGTATGCATGTCAGTGTTTTTGAGGGCCCGTTCACACTAGTACATCGCACAGTCCTGGGCGACTAATGCACTCTGCCACACAATCACACCTACTACAGACTCTGGTGTGGGAGGTGCGTTTCCATTCATTTGAATGGCACCCCAAACACACCCCCCGCCCTCAACTCAATCGCCTTGCCTGGAACACGCGGTGATGCAATGGCGTGCGTTCCATTCCAGTGCGACTTGATTTGCGACTTAATGAACAAGGAAAAACGTGGACCCTGAGGTTACGTAGGTTGAGAACCTCTGGCTCACGCCCAGGGCAGCCATCAGAAATTTTGGGGCCCCTTACACGGCTTTAGGCCGGGCCCCCCCCCCTGCGCCACTGGACGCAGGGCTTAGTGACGCGCTGGACGCAGGGCTTAGTGACGCGCTGGACACAGGACCCACCTGAGAGTGACCCTGCAGAGCCCACCATATATGCTGTACAGCCCATCTGAGACTGTCTATGGTGGGCTCTGAAGGGGTCTCAGGTGGGCTGGTCAGGGCTGCATCCCTCCCCTCCCTCCTTTCCTTCCTTCCTAGCTCCTCTTACCTGCACACATGGCCTAGTCTGCCGCCGGACCAGCCAGAAGTGACGTCCCGTCACTAAAGTGATGTCACTTCCGGCCAGTCTGACATCAGACGAGCAGCGTTGCTGATGGGGCCCTAGCTTGTCTCAAAGCCGCTGCAGCGGCAATGCTGGGGCCCTGCGCTGCCAGGGCCAGGCCTCCGCCTCCTCGCCCTTCACCGTCGGCCGATAGTCATGTAAGGGACCCAGGCGGGCCCCCCAGGCTGCCCGGGCCCCTTACATGAGTATCGGCCGTACCCCCCCTGAAGGCTGCCCTGCTCACGCCATCCAGGATTTTAAAAAAAGTAAAAAGTTGGCTTTAGCTGCACCTTATTTTTAGGTGGACCTATAGTATAATGTTAAAGATCTTGAGCTATTACACTTCTGGAATTGACCCGGTTTCCGGGTCATCACCAGAATGTTTACATCTCCAGAATTTCATTAATTCACCATCACCCCCTATGGGGAGGGGCCACAGGAGGGGTGGGGCCCGAATCACACAGTGAGCAGGAAAATGAGTTCAGAATCAAGCGTAATGACCGTGGCCACCGGGCAGGAGGGATGCAAGCCCGCGGCCATTCCATACTCATGTTCCTGCTCACTGTGGGACTTGAACACTGCCCCTCCTGTGATCCCTTCTCCCTGTAGCAGGTGCTTTGGTGTCCCCACATTTCATGGTGTAGCTTTTTTGTGAGGTTGTTACAATAGGATGGACATATGTCTTTATTCAACCTCAAATACTATGTAACTATGTGAGCGCCCTTCTCCTGAGCAAGCCAACCGTGGCGAAACGCGTTGAGCCAATACACCAGCCAGCAATAATTTGCAGTCTATGAAGCATCCCTTCACCGTCCTTCTCTCCAGCAAGTTTATTATCTCAGTGGCATCCTGTAATGTTGGATGTCTCACCTGCCATGATGGACTTTTTTGTACCGATCTTCATAACATATTTTTTATTATCTCTTGTTATATTTTGTGATTTCCAGTTTTGGGGCTACCATTAAACAAAACCCACATTTTCGCTATGATGTTTCTTCTATTTGCAAAACCCTTTACCTGGGTGTTGCTTCATTTTTGGCCTTGTAGCAGTGGATGGGACCTGCCACCCCACTCGTCTTAACTTCTTGATAACTCGTTTCAAAAGTAGATACGGGACGTTGATGGACCATTGAAGCAGGAAGCCAATGGCAATCGGCCGCATTGTCTTCTGCATCCTGGTTTCTAGAGGGGAACAAACACACTGACTCCATTGGGTTCCACACACCAAAAATGTCCTCAGAGGTGGTCACACTAAAGATTTATTTTGATGTGCAATTTCTCTTTTAATATCTCCAGCAGATGCATGTAATGGTGAGATGACTAGATGGCTATATAAATGCCCTCCAATCATTGATCACTTCCACAGATATCTGGAACTCAGTGCCACTTTCTCTATCTCCGAGTGTCACAGATATCACGCTGAGTTACTGTAATTCCGGATGTTGTTTGAGCAAAGTAAATGCTATCAGAGCCTAATGGTGAGAGGCCGTGTGTTAGCCAGCAGAGAATGTCATTTATTATGGGGAGAGCGAGTTATAGGGCCCCAGGACAGATCCTGAGATCTCTGATCTGGGAATAGTGCTTCGCTTCGCTGGTGGGATTGCCAAGTCTGAACAGTATTACAATACAATAGTAAAGTTCCATTTGTACCCATATTTTAGGTGCAATTAGGGATTCCTGCATCAGGAACGGGAGATTTCCTACAGCAGGAATCCCTAATCTGCCATTTACAAGTGACAGCTGTTACCCATTCATGTTAAAGGAGAACTATGGGGTTTGGGCTTTTCCCCATAGTTCTCCTTAGGGTAACGGGAAGACACAAACTAGCGTCCTCCCGTCACCCAAAGCTCAGTATATAAGGAGCTACTGCTCGCGGTATACTGAGACGCCGCAGCTGAAGCGGATCCCGACAATTATGTCTGGATCCGCCCAGCTGCGTGAGTGACAGCTGGCTCTGCCTAACTAGAGGCAGAGCCAGCTGTACCCGCCCCCTCCCCCGTCCGTTCCGCCAGTCAGCGCTGGTGAATCGGAGCAGGGAGGGGGGAATCCATCTTTTCACTCACCTCATAGTTCTAGCCGACCTGTGACAGTCTCATTGTCACAGGTCGGCTCAGTAGATCGGGAGGTGAGCGAACACATACCGGCGTTCGCTCACCTCCCGATCTACTGAGCCGACCTGTGACAGTCTCATTGTCACAGGGTGGCTAGAACTATGAGGTGAGTGAAAAGCACCCCCCCCCCTCATAGTTCTCCTTTTAATGATCAGGTGACAGTCGCTGCATTAAACACCGGCACACTGCATGCAATGATATGATTACAGTTAGGAATCAATCACAATCCCTGGACACATTGTGCGTCCAGGGATAGTGACCTTGGACAGGACACTGGGATAGTTTATTGAAGCTTCTACCCCATCTCTGGTGAGTCATGTGGTACAAACTTCAATAAACTATCCCCGTGGAATTGGTTGTGCATCCAGATTTATTTCTGTGTGTATGGGTTCATATTGGAGCAAGGATGTACTCCCAGCAGCAAGCACCCGGCTCAATCCTTTCCTGAACCATGGAGGAGTGGTGCTTCGTTTGTGTGTTCTCCTGGAAGAATGCTGTAGATGATAAACCCACATGGGGAGGGAAGGGGTGGACTAGAAACCTTTGGCCTGTGGGCATGCAAAATCAACTATCCTTTTTATTAGGTATGCACCGATACCGTGTGGCACTCGTACCTTTCCTCGGCCGGGACCAAGATCCGTCCGCGCCAACGCGCGGCGCG
>NW_017307316.1:561732-572354 GCF_000935625.1 Nanorana parkeri
GTTTGATCAGCGTCCTGCTTCAACGATAGTGGGACGCCGGTCAAACGGTGGACCGCGGCTTTATGCCGGCTGCTCGTGTGAGTGGGCGGAGTCTCGTGGCGCGCCTGCGCAGTGACATCGACGGACGCCGTCCCAGAGTGGGAGGAGCAACGCGGCGCGCCTGCGCAGTGGCGCGGACGGATCTTGGTCCCGGCCGAGGAGAGGTACGAGTGTCATATACCGGTACTAGTATTGATATAGGCGCCGATACTGGACATTTTCAGGAGTATGAGTACTCGTGAAAATATCCCGATACCCGAAACCGATACCAGCACTTTAAGTTGAAGCGGCTGCTGTAAGGTCCCACGCCTGCTGGGAAACTTGCGGTGCCTTCTTACAGCGCTGGTCCGTACATCTCCCCACCTGAGACCTTCTGCACCCCTCCTGAGACATCAGACTGGCACCCTGGAGCAGAGCGGCAGCACAGAGTATGTAGAAAATTCATATACTATTATTCTGCATTGCTTTATTATGTATTGCTGGGATTAGTGGTCCTCTATAGCTGATGGCATTTTTCTGCTTTGCTGTATAATGTATAGCTGAGATTTGTAGTCCTCTATAGCTGGTGGCATTCTGCATTGCTGTATAATGTATTGCTGAGATTTGTACTCCCTCCCCTATAGCTGGTGGCATTCTGCATTGCTGTATAATGTATTATTGAGATTTGTACTCCCTCCCCTATAGCTGGTGGCATTCTGCATTGCTGTATAATGTATTATTGAGATATGTAGTCCCTCTACGGCTTGGAGCCAGTGGCAGAACTACCGGGATCAGTTGCAGCTGGGACGGGGCCCTGACGCTCCACCACTGATCTATAGTCATTAGCCTGTATTGCTTTAGAAATACTGTCACATGACACTTAAAAAGAAAAAAAAAAGATATCGGTAATTGGTATCGGTAATTGGTATCGGTGAGTACTTGAGGAAAAATATTGGTGTTCGTACTCTGTGTGGAAAAAATGGTATTGGTGCATCCCTACTTTTTATGGGAAGGACAGATCTCTGTTGGCTTAAGTCTACCATGTCATGGCGCTACAATAATTGGTGGCCATGGTGAAAGGTGGGTGTTCCTAAAGGACATGATTCCTTAATGGCACTTGGCGTTCAGTCACATGAGAGCTTTGAGTTGGTTCTGAAAGACTGCCTTCTACCAGGTATGAATGGAGAGCAGATAGATAAATAATGGCCAGTATGTGTCACTGACTACAGGTTCTGCTTGGATTGATGTCTGAATGGTGAAGAATCTCCACTCGAGCCACCAGCCCAATACATTTTATTAGTACTAGCCCCCCTTCCCCCAGGGACCTTTCCTTGACATGGAGTACCTCTGTCCATTGCTTCACCGTGTCCTCCCAACCTGTGAGAGAAGGGCCAGTGGGTGCAGTTCCATTCTTTCATCTGATTATTGTCAGCCCGAGATCAGTCTGAGATGTATTTGAAACCAAAGCCGGGCCATGGCAACCATAAAAACAATAAATGGACAATGATTCTCCATTATATTCAATTATATAGACAAACACTGTCCCACATCCTTAATGAAGGCTTCACAAACCAACTTCACAACCAAAACACAAATGGGCACCAGCCCAGAGGCAGCGTGGATCAGAGACCAGCTATGTAACCAGTCTGCAGAGTCTCCATGTCTTCTCTTGGCAGATGCTGGGGAATCCCCGGCTGGAAGTGTACACGATAATTAGATTTGTTACTCCGAGGTTTAGATCTCAAATCCCTTCTGAGCTGCTCCCGTAACCAAAAGACTAGTCACTTTTTTCACACCATCTCTGCCAAAGGGGAGAATGAGCCAATTTTAATTCTGAACCTCCCTTTCCCCCAGCAGAGGTCACATGACCAGATGCCTAGGCACTGCTAGAGATCATAGCACACTAGAGATGTTTATAGAGAAGTTCTGTATCCAGCCACAAACCACCAGAGATAATAAGCAGAGAGGACTGTAGATGATGCAGATCTCCTGTGCCTCCTCCATGCACTCAAGTAGAACATCAGGGCCCCGTGGTTGCCCCATCCGCCTGACATTGTGACATCTTGTGTCCAGGTTTCAACTGGCCTGAGACCCGGACACAACACATAGATGACTCAAAATCCCGACTGTCCGTATGAATCCTGGACAGGGGGCCCCCCTATCCTTGGTCTGTGCCTGACACAGTGGTAGGTGTGTGTGTGACATGGTCATAGCTCCGTGTGTGACATGTTGGTAGGTCTGTATGTCACCCTCATTGTAGGAATTGTTGGTTTACATTATAAATGATGATTCAGATAGAGGAAGCCATCTTGCCGGTAGTCACTGTCGGTTTATGGTGATCACACATGTACATCCAGCCGCTCTTTATCAGTCCTGCACGTGGTCCTGGCAGTGAGAAGTCCGAGTCCGCCATCAGAACTATGCTGATTTTCCACAGAAAGGATTTCAAGCATTACAGTGAGATCATTTTCCGTATAATCGCAGAGGATCCGCGTTCTCCCCGGAATTCTGGAATACGCATTCCCGCGATTTCTGTTATTTTTGTCTTCTTATTAAAAAACATGAAAATATAACACAATCCTCGGAGATTGGGGGGCGGGGGGATATGAATATTCAGAGTGAATAATGACTCCAGAATTTATGGTATTTTTGGAATTATTGAGTCCCGGCTGACTCAGAAACTTTCTCCGTAAACTCTCCGTTATTTCAATTGTGTCATCCGTTACATAACTGCCGGAGATGAGAGATACTGAACACTCGAATCCTGCGGATCAACATGACATACAATGACCAAATCCATAGGATACCGGGGATACGCATTAGAGTGTAAGCTCCTCTGTAGAGAGACTGATGTGACTGGGCAGGGACATTAGAGTGTAAGCTCCTCTGTAGAGAGACTGATGTGACTGGGCAGGGACATTAGAGTGTAAGCTCCTCTGTAGAGAGACTGATGTGACTGGGCAGGGACATTAGAGTGTAAGCTCCTCTGTAGAGAGACTGATGTGACTGGGCAGGGACATTAGAGTGTAAGCTCCTCTGTAGAGAGACTGATGTGACTGGGCAGGGACATTAGAGTGTAAGCTCCTCTGTAGAGAGACTGATGTGACTGGGCAGGGACATTAGAGTGTAAGCTCCTCTGTAGAGAGACTGATGTGACTGGGCAGGGACATTAGAGTGTAAGCTCCTCTGTAGAGAGACTGATGTGACTGGGCAGGGACATTAGAGTGTAAGCTCCTCTGTAGAGAGACTGATGTGACTGGGCAGGGACATTAGAGTGTAAGCTCCTCTGTAGAGAGACTGATGTGACTGGGCAGGGACATTAGAGTGTAAGCTCCTCTGTAGAGAGACTGATGTGACTGGGCAGGGACATTAGAGTGTAAGCTCCTCTGTAGAGAGACTGATGTGACTGGGCAGGGACATTAGAGTGTAAGCTCCTCTGTAGAGAGACTGATGTGACTGGGCAGGGACATTAGAGTGTAAGCTCCTCTGTAGAGAGACTGATGTGACTGGGCAGGGACATTAGAGTGTAAGCTCCTCTGTAGAGAGACTGATGTGACTGGGCAGGGACATTAGAGTGTAAGCTCCTCTGTAGAGAGACTGATGTGACTGGGCAGGGACATTAGAGTGTAAGCTCCTCTGTAGAGAGACTGATGTGACTGGGCAGGGACATTAGAGTGTAAGCTCCTCTGTAGAGAGACTGATGTGACTGGGCAGGGACATTAGAGTGTAAGCTCCTCTGTAGAGAGACTGATGTGACTGGGCAGGGACATTAGAGTGTAAGCTCCTCTGTAGAGAGACTGATGTGACTGGGCAGGGACATTAGAGTGTAAGCTCCTCTGTACAGAGACTGATGTGACGGGGGGGACACAGTAGAGTGTAAGCTACTCTGTACAGAGACTGATGTGACTGGCCTCAGTGTTCTCTGTACAGCACTACAGTATATGTCAGAGCTAAATGAATGTATAATAATGATAATAATTTTAATGTGACTAAAGCTTTTGTTCTGTCGGTACCATCTGGGCACCTTCAGAAAGTTCCTGACAGGTTCTCTTAGATCCGCATGCTCGATCCACACAACGAACACACCGGAATAAGAATACTTTTTTCAATTGTGAGTTATTTTACGTCCAATGAGATTTGAAACTAACAGTCACATGGCTGAAATGATTATTTTTCATTCCTTGCATTAAAGCATTGTCAGGGCCGCGAAGCTCCTGTTCTAATCATCTTACATTCAGTGTGTACGGTAGGGGTGGGCAAACTCCGGCCCTCCAGCTATGGTGAAACTACAAATCCTATGATGCATGTGTCTCTGGGAGTCATGACTGTGGCTGTCAGAGTCGTGCAATGCCTCATGGGATTTGTAGTTGCAGAACAGCTGGAGGCCCGCAGTGTGCCTACCCCTACACCTGCACTAACCCTGCCCCTGCTCTAACCATAACCCTGCTCTAACCCTGCCCCTGCTCTAACCATAACCCTGCTCTAACCCTACCCCTGCTCTAACCCTGCCCCTGCTCTAACCATAACCCTGCTCTAACCCTACCCCTGTTCTAACCCTGCCCCTGCTCTAACCCTACCCCTGTTCTAACCCTGCCCCTGCTCCAACCATAACCCTAACCCTAACCCTGCCCCTGCTCTAACCCTGCCCCTGCTCAAGCCATAACCCTGCTATAACCCTACCCCTGCCCTAACCCTGCCCCTGCTCTAACCATAACCCTAAGCCCTAACCCTGCCCCTGCTCTAACCATAACCCTGCTCTAACCCTGACCCTGTTTTAACCATAACCCTACCCTAACCCTAACCCTAAGCCCTAACCTTGCCCCTGCTCTAACCATAACCCTGCCCTAACCCTGCCACTGCCCTAACCCTGCCCCTGCTCTAACCATAACCCTGCCCTAACCATAACCCTGCCCTAACCCTGCCCCTGCTCTAACCATAACCCTGCCCCTGCTCTAACCATAACCCTGCCCCTGCTCTAACCATAACCCTGCTCTAACCCTAACCCTGCCCCTGCTCTAACCATAACCCTGCCCCTGCTCTAACCATAACCCTGCTCTAACCCTACCCCTGCTCTGACCTATCCCCCTGCTCTGATGTTACCCCTGCTTTAACCCTACCCATCCTCTAACCCTACTCTTGATCTAACCCTGCCCCTGCTCTAACACTACCCCTGCTTTAACCCTATCCCTGATCTAACCCTACCCCTGCTCCTACCTGACCCCTGCATTTATCCTACCCCTGCTCTAACCCTACCACTGCTTTAACCCTACCCCTGCTTTAACCCTACCCCTGCTTTAACACTACCCCTGCTCTAACCCTACTCCTGCTTTAACCCTACCCCTGCTCTGACCCGACCTCTGCCCTAACCCTACCCCTGCTTTAACCCTACCCCTGCTTTAACCCTACCCCTGCTTTAATCCTACCCCTGCTTTAACCCTACCCCTGCTTTAACCCTACCCCTGCTTTAACCCTACCCCTGCTTTAACCCTACCCCTGCTTTAATCCTACCCATGCTTTAATCCTACCCCTTCTTTAATCCTACCCCTGCTTTAACCCTACCCCTGCTCTGACCCGACCTCTGCCCTAACCCTACCCCTGGTTTAACCCTACCCCTGCTTTAACCCTACCCCTAAACAGACAGCAGAATATTTGTGTGAATCCTAACGAGGTGGGATGGAAGTTTTTGGCTGATTTGCTGCTGTTCTTACAGACGGATCATCCATAGCATTGTACCTGGATGGGTATATACAGTAGATGTGTAGAGTATATCAGACACACAATGCATCCGATCCATCAGCTCCAATAACCAGAAGGCCTCATGTCTGGATATCATTATCCCCTGGAACGGTTAATGATGGTTGGCCGCAAGTTGGGCTCCACATTCCAGGCCCGGGGTGGGGTGTGCAGATTAGGCCACGAGAAGCACGAAACATTCTCTGCAATCTGAGGAGCCGCTAACCTTGACCGAGGAAAGGAAAGACGATAAGGACCTTGTCAGCCGCGATCCCCTTCCATGATGGGACTGATTACTTCGATGGCAGGATCACACTGGAGCTACAGAGGGAAGTAATCACCAGCCAAGTGCCATAATTGTGATTGCCAGGCTATGGTCCCCCGGGGGCCAGGAGCCATGACGTGCCACGGCAATAAACCCAAAACCTCAAATTCCTCTGTCCCAGAGGTGTCAGCTCTGGAGTCTGTCCTCTACTGATACTCAATTCATGTTAAATCAGACAGCAAGACAGGAAATAAAACATAAAACGTCCATCCTCCGCCCCTTCTGTTCTTTGCTGCACAGATTATATGTCAGGTATAGGAATATGTGATGTCATCTATAGGACAGGTACCTGAATCTGATCTAATATAGATGGCTAGCAAGCAGTAGATATAGGCAAAAAGTAAAAAAAAAAATGCTTTAACAGCGGTTTAAACTTACCTCGTTATCGCTGCGTGCTCCCGACAGAAAATCCGAAACTGCTCGGGCGGCCGCAAAGCACTTTCTGGCGGGCGCATGCGCAGTTCGGATTTACGGCCGGGAGATGAGGAGAGACGCAAGGTAAGTCTATGGACGGCGTGCACCAGCATGCAGACACCGTGGGATCGGAAGTGCCAGCAAGGACAGAGGAGTCAGCGCTGGATCGGCGAGCCGCCGCACCGCTGGAGGGACAGATGAAAACATCAGGAAAGAAGAGGAAGATCGGATTAAGAGACATCATTTAGGTAAGTGCTTTCATTAACATTGGGGGGAGGGAAAACATTTTTTTGACTTTAATGTCACTTTAATACTTGAAAATAGATAGATAAATAAATAAAAAATCCTGCCCCTACGTGCACCCCAATTTTGCAACTTCTGCCATTTCTTTCTACAGGGTCTCTGCGTTCAGAAAATATACTGTATAATTTTTGGGGGGGGGGCTTTAAATACATTTTCATGTGAAAAAAATAATGCATTTTTAGAAAAACATTAAAAAAAAAAAAAGACCTACCCCGAAAATAAGCCCTAGGGTTTTTTTTTTGAGCCCCAAAAAATATAAGACAGTGTCTTATTTTCGGGGAAACACGGTAACTTCAAATTGATGAGCTGCAAAGGCTCAATTGTTGGGTACCGCACTTTTTTTTTTGTCATTTCACGGGGACACACATTTCAGTATGTGTGCGACAAATGAAAAAAATGGCGAACGCATTAACGTGTGTGTGTCCTCTTTAGATTTGGATGGAAGTCCTCATCCTTCTTTATTTCGTCCAAATCTAGAAAAGTAAAGTTTTGTCCTGAGAGATATAACAGGACAAATATTACCAGGGTGACATTTCAGATTGCGGTGCTGGAGGGGACGGCGATTGTACATGGACTGCGTGGAATCTGGCAGAGCTGTGAACCGTCTGTACCTCACTAATGTAACCGATCCTCCAAATGACTCGCTAATGCTATTTGCTGTATAGAGCGCACCGACATCCTCAGACAATCGCGGGAAATACAATATCTTAATGAGCAGTAGAGTGCAGTGGAAAAAAAAAGGGATTTAATTGAATAAGAGGGGGAGACACTTGAACTGATACTACTGCATACAGACTGACGTCACAGCGCAGATACAGAGCCATCAGAGTCATGAGAGGAATATGTCAAGATGAATGCCAATCTGGGGGCCTGCTGCACCGAGGAGGCTGTGCCAATCATGGTGCCATATAAGTGTCAGTCCAAGTCATTATCCGGGGGTCTGCTTAGGTTTAGGATCATACCATTGCCAGGTAACCAGCAGTGGAAAATCTGCTTTCATTTAATACCATGTAATCCAGTAGTGTATTTTGGTTTTGTGCTGCCCTAGGCAAGACTAAACCCGAGCACCCCCGCCATTCCTAATCTAGATTAGTCCCACCCCTTCCTGTTTAAGACATTTTGCATAACCTGTCAGTTGTGGGTTACAGTGCGCGCGGTGTATCTAGATTCTGACAGGTTGCGCTATCAACGTAGCGGGACGCTCTAGTTCTACCTTTGCAATAGCCACCTTCTCTATTCCTGGCTTGATGGGCTCCCTAGTTCTGCAGCTATAATAGCCATTCTCTCCTGCCCTGCCCTGCCGTGCTAGTCTCTAGTTCTGCAGCTGCAACACCGATCTTCTGCCTTCATATGCTGGGCCCTCTAATTCTGCAGTTACCCATCTTCTGCCTTGGCCACAGGGCTTGGTAGCTCGCCCCGCTCTAGAGACATAACCCGGCACAGAGCTTATAGCTGCACTTCCCAGGACTCACCACCACAGAGGTGTTTGATGAGCACGATGACCATCTGGATCTCATCCCTGGGGTCCTGCAGAAGCTCCTCCGCTGCCTGAAGTCAGAGATTTGGGTGCCGGTTTCCCAGGGAGGTCCGAACTGCCAGTGCATCCGGATGAAAGTCACACACACCAATACATTGCCCAGCACGGTGACCAGGAAGAGGAAGGAGCGGCAGCCGGCATAATTGTTGGAGTAGGCGGCATAGGTGGACATGTTGGTCTCCCAGTCAAAGAAGCACTGGCAGTAATTTATGAATCATTTATAATATATATTTTTTTCCTCTTACCTAACTGGTTTGGGGGCAGTATTTTTTGGCGCCCCCCTGGAAAGTACCGCCCTAAGCAAATGCCTAGTTTGCCTTGCAGTAGATACACCCCTGATGTAATCGGTCCATTTAGAACTGATAGGTAGATGTTGGTCTGATTCCACCTTCGTGTTCATATTACACCTGAAGTATTTAGGGTGTAACATGAAACATAGCCCCCCCTTAAACCATGCCCCCGCTACACACACCTGAATCACATGGTTCTGCCCCCCTGCGGTGCCCCATTTTTGTTTGTTTGGCATGGCTCTGTGTAGTTATTGCAGCCGGAAGTAAGTTTACATGTGTCGGCTTTACACTGCAAGTGATTCACATCCAGTGGCTGTCACATGTGTGCCCACCCACCTGCCTGACACTCCCTGTCATGTTTGCTGGGCTCCACTGGCCATCCTGTGGGCCCGAAACCAGCATTATGGGCAAGAAACCAGCTGATCTCCTCCCCACTAAATGGACCCGGAAGCGATGATGATTTCATCACTTCCGGTTTCTAAACTGTCATTCCCTGGCCAGAGAGTCATAGCAAAAAGGGCTAACAAGCCCCATATGTAATAGCAGATAGGGGGTGACAGGTCCTCTTTATGGAGACATCGGGGGTCTTTCAGACCCCTAATGTCACTAGGGACCCCAAAGAAGCTGAGTAAGCAGAGATCGGCTTCCCCAGCTTCTTTTTTTGGCTCTAAGAGCTGGAGAATGTAACAGTGACACCGGAAGTGATGCAATACACATCACTTCCGGGTTCAGTGATCAAAGGAGAGATCTGCAGCTGGAATCCTGCTGATCTCTCTCTGATCGTTGCGGGGAGACACGCCGTGCTGGTCCCGGGCCTGCATGGGGGACAGCAGAGCCTGGGGAAGCCGGCGGATGAGGGTGGGCGCAACGCGATCTGCCGATCGGTAGAAACAACATGACACCAAGAACACGGATTCAGCAGCAGTTGTGTTCTTGGTATAACCACCTCTGTGGGCGACCATAAATGTACGGCTACCCGCAGCAAGTGGTTAATAGGCAATCCCCATTTATGAATTGTTTTCACTCTTTTCAGACACTTTTCCTGCTCCTGTAGTTATCAAGTATTGAGAGATGGTTGCTGGGAGTCCTGGCTGGTTTCTTCCCCTCGGTGGGCCCAGGCATAGACTTCTTCTGGTTTGGCTTCCTCTTGTTTTACGGTGACACATGACTGTGCTGTATAGGAGTGTGTAAGCAAGTTATGAATATATACATATCTCTTCATCACATGTGTTTTGTCTATGAACCATGTGTAGTGATTATCTTTTATATTTTATTCAATTATACTATGTGCTAGTCCTGAGGAAGCCTCCTCCGGGGGTCGAAACGCGTAGACCACGTGTGAGGACCAAGGAGCAGCATTCACACAGCAAATAAGCAGGATAAAGAGCTCGTGGAAACAACGCAAGTTATCCGCTGTCACCAACTCTGTGAACCTGTCGTTGTAACATATATGTTATGCTCGGCCATGCTGCTGTGACAGCGGCTCCCTCCACCGCTCCCCCCGCGGCTGAAGTGCTTCCTTCACTTCTCCTCGGATCCCCCACTGCCTCTGCCCGAGAGAGCAGCGTGGATCCAGAGGAGAAGTTGGAGGCTGAGCCCCCCGTGTGCGTGGCCAAGCGGTGGGGGATCGGTACATATAAGTGATATGTACCGATCCTCTGTGCAGGACAAATACTGGAGCGATCAGCTGATCACTCCAGTGTTTGTAAATAAATGGGGACACATAGTACTATGTGTCCCCAGTTATGAATGAACAGGAAGTGATTTACATCACTTCCTGTTCATTCATGAGTTTCTCAATGGGGAGGAGCACTCTGTACAGATGATTCTCCCCATTCAGAAACTGCTTGATAGTAAAATATTTTCTGAATGAATGGGAAGCCCCTGTACTTTCCATTCATTTAGAACAGAGGCTGTGTCCTCAATTTCTTTTTCTGTTTTAAAAGGGAACTATCAGGGGGCTGTTTAGACCCCTAATATTTCCCCGAAACCCCCCCCCCCC
>NW_017307316.1:572396-579424 GCF_000935625.1 Nanorana parkeri
TGTATTGAAGTCAATGGCACCACAGCCATGTCCCCCGCCCACAGTGCGATCGCCCACATTTGGAAAGCAGGCACATTAGTGCCTGCATTCTGGTCCAGTGCGATCTGCAAAAATAGTGCGTGCAGCATTTTTGCAGATCGCACTGGACCGGAACGCAGACACTAATGTGCCTGGGTTCCGGGTGCAGGCGATCGCACTGCGGGCGAGGGGCGTGGCTGCGGTACCATTGACTTCAATGCACCGCCCGCCCCCTCCCGCCCCTGAATGCAGGGGTTTTTTTTGTTGGTAGATCTCATTGACTAAAATATATTGACTGTAAGGCCTCATTCACACTGCTTAGAGTCGGCCCGTACAGACGGGTGCGGGTGTCCGTACTCGGACGCAGACAGGATGGATCATGCGTGCGTGTGAGCACGGTGAGCGTACGGCAGCGTCCTCCCAACAGGCTGCTGCGTACAATCACACACAGCACCTGTCCTTCCCGGGAGCGGCCCGATATGGCCGTGCACGCAGCACAGATCTGGACAAAAAGGAAGACAGAAAATAAATATGATGTGTGTGTGGGGGGGCCGGGGGGGGGGGGTTAGCAGCATGACTGTGGGGGTCCCCCTGCAGCCATACACCCGCCTGCTGCCCACAAGGGAACTGCTTGTACACAACACACCCTGAGAGGAGGCGGATGACAATGACTCACACCACCGCGTTCCAATCACCCGTAGGATGTGATGTATTGACACACACAGTAACATACACCCAACGCCTCCTTTGAAAGCAACTATTGTCTGGGATGTTCCTGAAAACCAGAACATTTAACATAGTTACATAGTTACATAGTTACATAGTATTTGAGGTTGAATAAAGACATTAGTCCATCAAGTCCAACCTATTAGGATCTCATTCTAGGAGTACCCGTACCCCTGTATATTACGGTCCCTTAAGAAATCGTCCAAAAGTTTCTTGAACAATTCCACATTATTTGCTGAAATCACCGCCTGTGGCAGTGAGTTCCAGACCCTAACTGATCTTACTGTGAAGAACCCCCTTCGCCCCTTGTGCTGGAATTTTTTTTCCACCAATTTTAGGTGATGGCCTCTAGTTTTTGTAACGGAGTTAATTTTAAACAGTTTATCGCTAATGTTGCTACCACCATTAAACATTTTGTACATGGAAATCATATCCCCCCTTAATCTCCTCACCTCTAATGTGAACATGTTTAAATTTAGTAGCCTCGTCTCGTAGCTCTGGTCCTCCATACCCCTAATTAGTTTGGTTGCCCTTCGCTGGACTTTTTCCAACTCAAGGACATCTTTTCTTAGTACTGGTGACCAGAACTGGACCGCGTACTCCAGATGAGGTCGAACCAATGATCTATAAAGTGGCAAAATTATAGACTTGTCCCTGCAATACATCCCCTTTTTAATACAGGACAAGACCCTGCTAGCTTTGTTTACAGCAGCCTGGCACTGCAAACTACCTTTCAGTTTGTGGTCTACAATGACCCCCAAATCCTTCTCCATTTCTGACTTCCCTAGCGGCATACCCATAATTGTATAACCCATTTGTTTATTTTTAATTCCAAAGTGCATTACTTTGCATTTATCGACATTAAACCTCATCTGCCACATTAATGCCCACTCCCCTATTTTATCCAGGTCCTCCTGTAATGTTATAGTGTCTAAGTCCGTGTCTATTACCCTCCCAATTTTGGTGTCATCCGCAAACACGGAAATATCGCTGTTAACACCCTCCCCGATGTCATTAATAAATAAGTTGAACAATATGGGACCCAGCACAGAACCCTGAGGCACACCGCTCATTACACTTAACATGACAGAAGATGCCATTGTAGGGAGAAGGACAAAAAGTTCCAAAAAGTCTCGAGGAAGGATGAAGATCTACATACAAACGCTTTTATACCGGGAGCTATCAGAGCCCTGATCATACAATGCTCCTCCTTCTAGGTCAATGTATCTTCGTGGCCATACACCGTCGTACACCTCACATCAATGTTCCCAGTTATCTTTGAGAATTGCAGAACCGCATCCTTCTTATGGAGTAGAGGACAGGTGGAGGTTATTGTAGACCCTCCCTAGGGTGACAACGCTGCTATAGTACAATTCATTGGAACTTTACAACTCCTTTACAAATGTTGCCTGCAAAAGAAGACTCTTAATACTTACCTCTCTGGTGGACAGTGTGTCTTCAAGCTACAGCCACCAACAAAACCTTGCAAAACACTTGAGGATATGTTTGATGCCTTTTATTTCCACCTCGTCCAGTGGTTCCACCCATTGGACCATATTTCACAGCAGTTAACATTAGGGGCCGATGGGGGGAATGCAACACACCTAGAAGTTCGTTGTACCTCTTGAGATGGTAGTAAGGACTTGTCACCAGCTGGAGAGGACGATACGAAGAGTCTTCTTTCCAAGGCAACTGTTTTTAGAGATCTGCATTAAAGTGAACCTGATATGAGAGAAACAAGGTTGACGCCATCACTGAAAATGAAAAGTTGTCTTGCTGGATTGCTAACCCCCCGGTTGTCCATGTATAAGTGGGTAGTTCAGAATTTTCTAGTCTGCATGCCTGTTTGGGGTTAGTGAGGTTTAAACCAGTGGAAGCATTGTAGCCAGAGGGGTGGAATGATGGCCCCTTGTTTTTTTCATGGCTGTGTTCAAACAGATGCTGGTTACAGAAGGGTATTTGGAGTATCACTGGGGTAATAAAGCTCCTTCAGGGTGAAGAGATATAGATTAAGGACCAGGTACAACCTAAACGCCATATGCAATATCTGGGTCTTTGAAATACAAAGTCAGACCTGATGACTGTGGAAGAGTGTCCTGAGCTGGACCTGGCCATCATTGGCACTTGGCGGTAGTATGAAATGTGTACCAACCTCACCTTCATCTTTCGCTTCTAGAGACTGGTTAGTGTTTTGCCTATTTTGTGCTTGTATAAAGGCCTGCGCACGTGGGGCTTTTGTTCAAGTCAGAACTGCTTTTTTTTTTAACTATACAATGGAAATGCAAAATTGGCTTTAGAAAGAGGTCAGGAGGAGGTCACAAGCAGGTTAGAAGGAGATCAGAAGCATATTAGAATGTGGACAGGGGTAGGTTGGATTAAAGTCAGGAGAAGGGCAGAAGAAAATTGGAGGGAAATTAGAAGCAGGTTAGAAACAGGTCAGATGAAGGTTAGGATTCAGGAATTCAGAAGGTCATGAGGAGATCAGAATGCAGGTCAGAAGAAGGTTGGGATTCTGTCACGTGGATATCAGGTAATGAGGAGATCAGAATACAGGTCAGAAGAAGGTTAGGATTCAGTCACGTGGAGATTAAGTCATGAGGAGATCAGAATGCAGGTCAGAAGAAGGTTAGGATTCAGTCATGGGGAGATCAGAATGCAGGTCAGAAGAAGGTTAGGATTCAGTCATGGGGAGATCAGAATGCAGGTCAGAAGAAGGTTAGGAATCAGTCATGGGTCAGAAGAAGGTTAGGATTCAGTCACGTGGAGATTAAGTCATGGGGAGATCAGAATGCAGGTCAGAAGAAAGTTAGGATTCAGTCATGGGGAGATCAGAATGCAGGTCAGAAGAAGGTTAGGATTCAGTCATGGGGAGATCAGAATGCAGGTCAGAAGAAGGTTAGGAATCAGTCATGGGGAGATCAGAATGCAGGTCAGAAGAAGGTTAGGATTCAGTCATGGGGAGATCAGAATGCAGGTCAGAAGAAGGTTAGGATTCAGTCATGGGGAGATCAGAATGCAGGTCAGAAGAAGGTTAGGATTCAGTCACGAGGAGATCAGTATGCAGGTCAGAAGAAGGTTAGGATTCAGACACGAGGAGAACAGAAGATCATGAGGAGATCGGAATCTGAGAAGGAGCTCAGAAGTGAGTTAGATGGAGGTCAGAAGGAAGTAGGAAGTAGGTCACAAGCAGGTTGTAAGGAGGTCAGAAGTAAATCAGAAGAGTGTTAGATTCTCTCTTGACCTCCTGCATGGGTGCAGTGTGCTCTGTCTCCTGTTGCAGCCACTGAGCTCATCCACGACAGGAGACAGAGCACATGTGTGGGGGCTCGAGAGAAGGACGGCATTCACTCCTGTACCACTAGGGGCCTTTGAACACTGGCAGGATTTTGGGGGGGCAGGCTTCACTCCTTGCACAAATGGCCTACAGGTATGGAAAGAACATAAATGCATATTTGTCAAATCTGATCCATTTAGGGTTGTGGAACGGTGCTTAAGGACGGCACAGGGTACATTTGTAACCACTTTTAAGCTCATTGAACCCACAAAATCAGTTTTGCTTTTCCCAATTTCTCCTCAAATAACAAAATTGTGCCAAAATTTGGGGGAAGTACAAAATTCTAAAATTCATTCATGGCTACTGGTGACCCCCCAGAGCAAAGCCATCAGATTCACTGCCAGTTCTAATTCCTTGATATGATCCGCTCCACCCTTGGTGTAATGACCCTTTACCTCAACTCAGGTGCAGCAGATGGCCAGAAAGACAACATATTCCCTGGTGGCATTAGGACAGCTGACATGATGCAAGGATACATTTCCTCCAGTGGCGTAACAATCGTCATAGCGACCCAGGCAGGGCATCCCTCTGATGCCGTGTGGGCCGCCTGGGTCGCAATGGCATATCAGGGTGCTGGCTGTCACTGGCGGCTATGAAAGAGGAACACGCCGCTGTTAGATCACAGATAGCCTGCAGCTGCTGCAGAAGAGGCTGGACCCGGCGTTTGCAATGAAGGAGGAGGCGGGGCCCGGCGTCCTAAGAGCAGCAGGGGCCAGTGATGTAAGAGGAGGCGGGGCCCATCAATAGAAGAGGAGACGGGGGCCCGACGATGGAAGAGGAGGCCGGGCCCGGCAACCACGGAGGTGGACAGCGCTGACAGGTAAGAGGTGTGCAGCCCAACTGAGACCCTGCAGAGTCCACCATAGAGAGCCTATGGCGGGCTCTGCAGAGTCACTCTCAGGTGGGCTGTTTGGTATATCAGGTGGGCTCTGCAAGGGGCATAACTAGAAATCACAGGGCCCCCCATACACAATTTTGCTATGGGGCCCTGGGATTTCTAGTTACGCCCCTGATTTCCTCCACACAAGTTCCTGGCCTGAGTGGAGATTCTAATCCTGAAGAGTGAACAATCCTCCCAGCACGCCACTTGTGCGTCATTGTGGCATTAATAATGATGCCGCTGTCTTCTATCTATCCGCAGAATCCAGCCAGTCCTTGCTGTGTTGTTCCTCATGAAATAGAAATGTGACGAGCACAGGAAGGACATTAACAAGTAATGCGGCCACATAATCCCAGATACGTCACCCTGCTCATCCGGCGTTGTCACAGCCAATTCCGGCATGTCTCCCGGTGATTCGCGTCCTCATTACCGGAGGAGCCGACAGCAACCGCGTACAAAAGGATTATTGTATCTTCTGATAATTGCCACATCGTTGGAACTCGAATTCGGCCCCCCACGTTCCTTCCTATAAGACACAAAGTGTAACAGATGACGGTGACCACACCTTATATATATATATATACCAATGTATCAAGAGAAATTAGGATCGGCGCGCCGCAAAGTGAATGGCAGAGGAACCCTGGGCTGTGACGGGGACATCATTACAAACCTGGAAGCCTGACCAGAGCGTAAATAAAGTCCCCGAGTTCCTTCCTGTTCAGAAATGATTAATGGTCCTCGGCAGTGGCAGAGGAGGAAATACCTGGAAGACCAGGCTGATAATGAGGCGGGAGGGGAGGAGCGCTCTGTTGAGGATTCGCACTGACCCGGCAATTAGAATAGAATGTCTGGAAAGGCAGCCGGCCCCTCCGACTCTAAATTTAGATGTTGCAGAGGATGATGGATGTGATGGGATCAATGATCGCACAGCACAGCATGCCTGCTCTGTAATAGAACTGTGTGGGAGCGATATGAGATGAGGGGTCAGCTGTCAATACCCCGACCAAGAGATGAGGGGTCAGCTGTCAATACCCCGACCAAGAGATGAGGGGTCAGCTGTCAATACCCCGACCAAGAGATGAGGGGTCAGCTGTCAATACCCCGACCCAATAGCTAGTAGCAGTTGGTCACATTCAGCTGGACTTGTTCTGGAATGTTGAAGACGTTTCGAAGCTTCTCCTCCAAGCGGCTTCTTCAGTTCTAATCATCAGAAGTGAAGAAGTGGCCCCCGAAACTTCATCAAGTCCTGTTCAATGTGACTTACTACAACTAGCTATAGAGGGCCAGTTTACTCTCTCTGCTGCCCCAAAGCCAGGTTCCTCAATGCGCCCCAACCTCCAATGGAGAATGGCAACCAGATGTCAGGGGTGCAGGGTTGGAGCCCAAGAGATGAGGGGGTCAGCTGTCAATACCCCGACCAAGAGATGAGGGGTCAGCTGTCAATACCCCGACCAAGAGATGAGGGGGCAGCAACCAATACCCTGACCAAGAGATGAGGGGGTCAGCTGTCAATACCCCGACCAAGAGATGAGGGGTCAGCTGTCAATACCCCGACCAAGAGATGAGGGGTCAGCTGTCAATACCCCGACCAAGAGATGAGGGGTCAGCTGTCAATACCCCGACCCAATAGCTAGTAGCAGTTGGTCACATTCAGCTGGACTTGTTCTGGAATGTTGAAGACGTTTCGAAGCTTCTCCTCCAAGCGGCTTCTTCAGTTCTAATCATCAGAAGTGAAGAAGTGGCCCCCGAAACTTCATCAAGTCCTGTTCAATGTGACTTACTACAACTAGCTATAGAGGGCCAGTTTACTCTCTCTGCTGCCCCAAAGCCAGGTTCCTCAATGCGCCCCAACCTCCAATGGAGAATGGCAACCAGATGTCAGGGGTGCAGGGTTGGTTTTATTTTATTTATTTTTTATTTATTGCTTTTTTACATTTTTGTATCTTAATTATTTTTTACTTTTGTATTTTTTTATATTTTTTTATTTTATTTTTTATCTTTTTTAATGTTTTTATTTTTTATATATATATTTTTAAATTTTTATTTATCTTATCTTTAACTTTTTTTATT